>NW_016108205.1:61064-65687 GCF_001604975.1 Cebus imitator | reverse complement strand
AAAAAAAAAAAAAAAAAAAAAAAAAAAGAGCTGCATGTGGTGGACTGAAGTGAGGCAGTCACTTGAGCCCAGGAGTTTGAGGCTGTGGTGAGCTATGTTTGCACCACTTGCCTCCAGCCTGGGTAACAGAGCAACACTCTGTCTCTAAAAATTAAACATGAAAAAACCCCAAAGAACCTCACTGCCTACATGACCTTTGGAAGGTCACATCTTGCTGAGGCTCAACAACCCCATCCGTAAAATTGGTATAAGTTACCCAGTACTTGTGGAATTCTAAGATAGTCTCCAGTACTGAGCTACACAAAGATTTCCTAGCATGGGCCAGGCCCTGTGCTGGGTGTGGGGGACACAGACACAGGGTTACCAAAAGAGATGAAAATCCCTGCCCTTCAGAAGCTGACAGTCTGGGGCAAGAGAGACACAGGAAGTCAGGAAATGAGAACTGCAATGGGGGGAAGAAATGGGAGGGGCCACAGAAGACACAAGTGAGGTCAGGGAACATCTACTCATTGAAAGAAATCA
Organism: Cebus imitator; assembly: GCF_001604975.1. NCBI lineage: Eukaryota > Metazoa > Chordata > Mammalia > Primates > Cebidae > Cebus > Cebus imitator. The sequence continues at coordinate 65,165 of NW_016108205.1, read as the reverse complement.
GGGAAGTCTTCCCTGAGGTGGTGGCTTTTTTCTTTTTCTTTTTCTTTTTTTTTAGAGTTGGGGGTCTGGCTTTATAGTCTAGGCTGAACTGCATTGGCACCATCATAGCTCACAGCAGCCTCGAAATCCTGGGCTCAAGTAATCCTCCTGCCTCAGCCTCCTAAGTAGTTAGGACTACAGGCATGCACCGCTGTGCTTGGATATTTTTTCGTTTATTTGTTTTTGTTTTTGTAGAGGTGGGGGCGTCTCGCTATGTTGCCCAGGCTGGTGTTGAACTTCTGGCCCCAAGCGAATCTCCCACCTATGCCCCTCAAGGTGCTGGGATTATAGATGTGAGCCACCATGACCACCGTCTTTCCATCTTTTTCTTTTTTTGTAGACCATGCCACTGCACTCTAGCATGGACAACAGAGCGAGACTCTATATTTAAAAAAAAAAGACTCCATCTCACTCTGTTGCCTAGTCTGGAGTATAGTGGCACCATCATAGCTCGCTGCAGCCTCAAACTTCCTGGGCTCATAGGCTGAGTACAATGGCTCACACTTGTAATCCCAGCACTTTGGGAGGCCAAGGTGGGTCAATCACTTGAGCTCAGGAGTTCAAAACCAGCCTGGCCATAATGGTGAAACCCCATCTCTATTAAAAACACAAAAATTATCTGAGTGGCCAGGTGCAGTGGCTCACACCTGTAATCCCAGCACTTTGGGAGGCCGAGGCAGGTGGATCACCTGAGGTTGGGAGTTCAAGACCAGCCTGACCAAGATGGAGAAGTCCCATTTCTACTAAATATACAAAATTAGCTGGGCATGGTGGCACATGCTTGTAATCCCAGACATTTGGGAGGCTGAGGCAGGAGAATTGCTTGAACCTGGGAGGCGGAGGTTACAGTTAGCCAAGATCATGCCACTGAACTCCAACCTGGGCAACAAGAGTAAAACTCTGTCTCAAAAAAGAAAAACAAAAAAACCCCCAAAAAACTGAGCATGGTGGCAGGCACCTGTAGTCCCAGCTGCTCCAATGGCTGAGGCAGTAGAATCGCTTGAATCTGGAAAGTGGAGGTTTTGGTGGGCTGAAATCACCCGCTGCACTCCTGACTGGGTGACAGAGCAAGATTCTGTCTAAAACAAAACAAAACAAAACAAAACAAAACAAAACAAAACAAAAACTTCTGGGCTCATGTGATCCTCCTACCTCAGCCTGCGAAATTGCTGGGAATATAAGCACGTGCCACCATGCCCAGCCTGGGCCAAGACCTTAATGGAAAGGGGTAACTAGTGTGAGAAGGGAGGTATTCAGGGGTAATGGTAATCATTTTCCAGGCAGAGGGCACAGCCCATGCAAAGGCCCTGGGGCAGGACTGTGTCTGGCTGTTGGAGGAACAGTGAGTAGGCCCGTGTGGCTGGAGCAGAGTGAGGAGGGGGAGAGAGGAAGGGGGAAGGGGGGAAGGAGGACAGGTTGGGCAGGGCCTGCAGGCCTTGGGGAGGTGGGGGAAGTTAAGTAGTTTATCTTTTAATGTAAGTGTGATGGGAAATCAGGAAGCAGGGAAGAAACAGTCCAATTTAAGTTTTTGGGTTTTTTTTTGTTTTTGTTTTTTGAGACGGAGTCTCCCTCTGTCACCCAGGTGGGAGTGCAGTGGCGTGATCTCGGCTCACTGCAACCTCCATCTCCCAGATTCAAGTGATTCTTGTGGCTCAGCCTCCTGAGTATCTTGTATTACAGGCACCCGCCACCATGCCCTGCTAGTTTTTGTAATTTTAGTATAGACAGGATTTCACCCTAATGGCCAGGCTGGTCTGGAACTCCTGACCTCAAGTGGATCAACCTGCCTCAGCCTCCAATTTATGTTTTAATAAAAGGATATTGGTTGGGGTTGGTGGCTCACGCCTGTTATCCCAGCACTTTGAGAGGCCAAGACTGGATGATTGCCTGAGGCCAGGAGTTCAAGACCAGTCTGGGCAACACAGTGAGACCCATCTCTAAAAAACAAAAACGAACAACCAAAATGTGCAAAGCAGCTGGAATTGGAGAATAGGGAAAGAGGAATGGAGGTTTTCACCTGAGGAAATGTGTGAAGGGCAGCAGCCTTTGTCCTTTTTTTTAGGAGTAGCACTCTGTTGCCCAGGTTGGAGTGCAGTGGTGTGATCTCAGCTCACTGCAACCTCCACCTCCCAGGTTCAAGCAGTTCTCCCACCTCAGTCTGCTGAGGAGCTGGGATTACAGGAGCCCACCACCATGCCCAGCTAATTTTTATATTGTTCATAGAGACCGCGTTTCACCATATTGGTCAGGATGGTCTCAAACTCCTGACCTCAGGTGATCCACTCACCTCAGCCTTCCAAAGTGCTAGAATTACAGGCATGAGCCAACGTGCCCGGCTAGCCTTTTGTCCTCAACTGGAAACACAGAGGGCGGTGCCACTGGAGTGGAAAGTTTGCTTTTGGCTGGGAGGAGTCTGACGTGTCTGTTAGATCCCTAGAGAAGGTGAGGTTATGTCAAGTTTCTGGCATCTGAGATGCAATTGCAGAGGAGGATGGAGACATGAGATCTGGGGAAGGGTATCAGGCAGCTGGAACAGCAGCTGGAAAGGCCTGAAGGTTGGATCCAGTATTCCTGTGGGGAAAACAGAAAGGAAGGCCCCCAGGCTGGAGCAAGGGGTGGGAGCAAAGGCAGTGCAGAGCATGGAGAGCAGAGAGGCCAGGCCCGGCTGGTATGAAGGGCAAGGTTTAGCCTCTCCTAGGGGCTTCCTCAGAGGATACTTCCTTAATCCTCCAGCCCCCGGTAATGTTCTGAGTCTCATTATGGAGACTCCCTTGGAGGGAGATGAGCACTATGTGGCAGAATGTAGGCTCTGAGATGGGAGGGCACTCAGCTGGGAATGACAGCAAGAGAGGGGGTGCAGAGGGGAGCAATGCCTAAGTACTCACCCCAGAACTGTACCAGGAGGACAAGCATCATGCCGGGGAACCCCTCTCCTGGCCCATCCGACTTCCTGCCACAATCTCCACCTCCTGCCGCAGAGGCAGATGTGACACCCACGACTAGACAGACAGCAGAAGTTGGTGTTGCAGGCTGCTGGGGGCTCCACTTCCTGCCAAGGCATGCCTCAGTTTCCCCAATTCGTTTTCTATCTAAAAGGCAGTATACAGGCCAGGCGACATGGGTCACGTCTATAATCCCAGCACTTTGGGAAGCTGAGACAGGTGGATTACCTGAGGTCAAGACCAGCTTGGCCAACATGATGAAACCCTGTCTCTACTAAAAATACAAAAATTAGCTGGGCATCATAGCCGGTGCCTGTAGTTGGAGCTACTCCAGAGTCTGAGGAAGGAAAATGGCCTGAACCCAGGAGGTGGAGGTTACAGAGAGCTGAGATTGTGCCACTGCACTCCAGCCTGGGCAACAAGAGAAAAACTGTCAAGCAAGCAAGAAAAGAAAGAAAGAGAGTGAGAGAGAGAGGAAAGGACAGAAGAGAGAGAGAGGAAAGGACAGAAGAAAGAAAGAAACAAAGAAAAAGAAAGAGAGAGGAAGGAAGGAAGGAAGAAAGGACAGTGTACTTGGGTGAGGGGGGAATGCACTCCTGTGATCTTTCTGGAAGGCTCTACATAAACACATGTGGATACAGCAACACACAATGAGATAGCAGGTGACTCTGTGGGGGAGGGGCAAGCAGCATAAGCCTGAGCGGTGAGTTAAATGACAGGGTCCCTACCTCAATTGTTTTGCTCCGAAAATGTCTTTCTTTTGTTGGGCACTATATCTCACACCTGTAATCCCAGCACTTTGGGAGGCTGAGGCGGGGGGACTGCTTGAGCCCAGGAGTTTAAGATCAGCCTGGGAACATGGTGAGACCCCATCTCTATTAAAAAAAAAAAAAGATACAGACGGGGCTCGGTGGCTCATGCCTGTAATCCTAGCACTTTGGGAGGCCAAGGCAGGTGGATCACCTGAGGTCAGGAGTTCAAGACCAGCCTAGCCAACATGGTAAAACCCCATCTCTACTAAAAATACAAAAATTAGCTGGGCTTAGTGGTGGGCACCTGTAATCCCAGGTAGTTTTAATAGGGTTGAGACAGGAGAGTTGCTTGAACCAGGGAGGCAGAG
>NW_016108205.1:56378-59958 GCF_001604975.1 Cebus imitator | reverse complement strand
ATGGTGAAATCCAGTCTCTACTAAAAATAAAAAAATTAGCCGAGTGTGGTAGCAGGTGACTGGCTGGTCTCGAACTTCTGACCTTGTGATCTGCCTCCCTTGGCCTCCCAAAGTGCTGAGATTAGAGACACGAGCCACTGGTGCCGGACTGAAATTCCAATTTAACTGGGCATCCTGTAGTTTTATATACTGAATTTGCCAGCTGTATGGAATGGTCGTGGGCAGGAGGTTGGGGTGGGGATGGGAGCCAGTCTTGGCCATCTTCCGTCTTCAGGGCACTGTCAAGAAGGGGGAAAATTCACAGTGTTTTCCCGCAGTGCTGGGGCACTTTGGCAAATGCCTTCCTCGCCAGGCCTCAGTCTTCATGTCTGTAGAATGGCTTTATGATTTGGTAGAAACGAGTCTTTGGGCCAGGTGTGGTGGCTCATGCCTGTAATCCCAGCACTTTGGGAGGCTGAGGTGGGTACATCACCTGAGGTCAGGAGTTCGAGACTAGCCTGGCCAACATGATGAAACCCCATCTCTCTAAAAATACCAAAATTGGCCAGGTGTGGTAGTGGGCGGGGGTAATCAGAGCTACTTGGGAGGCTGAGGCAGGAGAATTGCTTGAACGAGGGAGGCGGAGGTTGTAGTGAGGTGAGATCATGCCAGTGCACTCCAGCCTGGGCAACAGAGCAAGAATCTGTCTAAAAAAAAAGAGAGAAATCTTTGAATGTTGTTCTGTCCCTCTCTCTAGGCTGCCAAGCAAATCAAACATGGGTAAGAAGCTGGGGTCTACCCCCAACCCAACTGCCCTGCCCCTGGTATGAAGACAGGGGCCACCTAGTGAGGGTGTCTCAGTCCGGAGCCTTGGATATGTGCCCAGAGGAGGGGCCTTCCCATACCATAGATTTACCTGGCCTGGTCCCCCACAAGATGCCTGCTACCTCCTTCCCCACAGAGTGACCACGAAACCTGCCTTCTGGCTGTCATTGAAAGCTAAGGTCAGTGATAACATGAGTCACCTCATGGTGGACTTCGTGCATGAGCAGCAGATGCTCCAGGCACTCATGTTCCTGCCTGGTGAGAGGGGCATGCAATGGAGTGCCAGGACTTTGGTGGAATGGCCTGGAAGGCTAGGAGACCCTGAAACAGGACCTGGAGTAAGGTAGACGGCCAGGTGTCTGAATTCTGCCTGGGGCAGACGGAGGCCTGAGAATGCCAAGCCCTACAGGGGCGGAGTCCTCGTCAAGCCCTGCTCCTGGGTGGAGCTATGAGACGCCTCCGCCTTCTTCCCACCAGGTTGGAAAACACAACTGTCCCCAGTGGTGGAGCCGTGAGAATACCATGCCCTGGGGCAGTGGAGTCCTCATAAAACCTTGCCCCTGGATAAAGTCATGAGAAGGACCCACCCACCACATGGTAGCTTCTGGGAAAACTCTGTCCCCAGGGGTGGAGCCCTGAGAAGGCCACTCCTCTGGGGAGAAATGGACAGAAAACCCACACTGTCTATGATACAGCCCCAAAGAAAGCCACATTCCTCGATGGTAGAGAATTTGCAATAATTCTGCCTCTAAATGATGGAATCCTGAGAAAGCTCAGCCCTCCCCCCACTCCTTGGTGGAATCTTAAAGAGTCTCCATGGCCAGGCACAGTGGCTCACACCTGTAATACCACCACTTTTGGACACCTAGGAGGTAGATCACCTGATGTCAGGAGTTTGAGACCACCCTGCCCAACATGGTGAATCCCCATCTCTGCTAAAAGTACAAAATTAGCCGGGCATGGTGGTGCATGCCTGTAATCCCAGCTACTCGGGAGACTGAGGCAGGAGAATCACTTGAGACCAGGAGGTGGAGGTTGCTGTCAGCCAGGATTGTGACACTACACTCCAGTGACAAGAGCAAGACTCTGTCCCCCACAAAAAAAGTCTCCACTCCCAAGCGTGGAACCCCATTGTGGCCACACCCTCAAAACTGTCCATCATGTGGCTAGGTGGGGCTGAAGCAAGCCCCCTGCCCCTGGCACCAGGCCCAGAGCCCTGATCCCCTCTCCCTTCCATATTGGGCAGTGCCCAGTACGCCAGTGACCGACCTGGCTGAGACCCTGGTGGCAGATAACTGTGTGATCCTGGTGTGGCGCATGCCAGATGAGGGCAGCAAGATTGACTACTACGTGCTGGAATACTGGGGAGCCAACTTTGAGGGCCCACCCTGCCTCAAGGACCAGCCAGGGATGGTCATCAAGGGTATCTGGCAGACAGAGTATATAAGGGCGGTGTGCACCAGCTCCACCCAGCTGATGAACAGCAACCCCCTCCAGACTCCTGTCTCGCCATCTGTTGTCGGGGGTCTCAGGGACAATTCCTGTATCAGACAGTGGCTGGGCGCGATGGCTCATGCCTGTAATCTTAACACTTTGGGAGGCTGAGGTGGGTGGAGGATCGCCTGAGGTCAGTAGTTCAAGACCAGCCTGGCCAACATGGTGAAAACCTGTCTCTACTAAAAATAAAAAAAATGAGCTGGGTGTGATATTGGGCACCTGGTAATCTCAGCTACTAGGGAGGATGAGGCAGGAGAATCCCCGGAACCCGGGAGGTGGAGGTTGCAGTGAGCTGAGATCACGCCACTGCACTCCAGCCTGGGCAACAAGAGCGAGGCTCCATCTCTAATAATAATAATAATAATAATAATAATAATAATAATAAATGAATATATATTTTTAGATGGGATCTTGCCATTTCCCTAGGCTGGTCTCCAGGTTCTAGTCTCAAGCAATCTTGCCTCAGCCTCCCAAACAGCTAGATACTGTCCTCGGATCAGGGAACAAAGTAGACAGTAATCTCTTCCCCCCTGAAGTTGGTATTCTGGATTCACCCTCCAAGTATTTGGGGACTCCTTGGCAGTTATAAGTAATTGAAAGCTGGCCAGGCACGGTGGCTCATGCCTATAATACAGCACTTTGGGAGGCTGAGACAAAAGGATTGCTTGAGTCCTGGAGTTGGAGACCAGCCTGGGTAACAAAGCAAGAGCCCATCTCAACAAAAACCTTTTCAAAAGTTACCTGGGCATGGTGGTCCCAGCTACCAAGGGAGGCTAAGGTGGGAAGATCGTTTGAGCCCAGGAGTTGGAGGCTGCAGTGAGCCATGACTGCACCACCGCACTCCAGCCTGAGCAACAGGGTGAGACCCTGTCTCTAAAAAAACAGAGAGAGAGAAAGAAAAAGAAAAAACCCCAGGGGATCCACCCAGCTGGTGGAGGTAGGTTCTGATGGGGGAAAGCCTCGTGAGATTAAAAAGCCTCATTGTGGCTGGGCATGGTGGCTCACGCCAGTAATCCCAGCACTTTGGGAGGCTCAGGTGGGTGAATCACTTGAGCTTAGGAGTTCGAGACCAGCCAGGCCAACATAGTGAAACCCTATCTCTACTAAAAATACAAAAAAATTGGCTGGGCATGGTGGCAGGTGCCTGTAGTCCCAGCTACTTGGGAGGCTAAGGAGTTAGAATTGCTTGAACCCAGGAAGTAGAGGTTGGAGTGAGCAGGGATCACATCATTGCACTCCAGCCTGGGCAACAGGGAGACTCTGTCTCCAAAAAAAAAAA
>NW_016108205.1:37720-55988 GCF_001604975.1 Cebus imitator | reverse complement strand
TAGTTGGCACAGGATATTTTAGTATTCACCCTGAGTACTGATTAATTAGGGCCAATTGAAGAGCCAACCATTTTTCTTTTTAAAAAATATAGGCAACAGAGTCTTATTCTGCTGCCCAGGCTGGAGCGCAGTGGCATGATCTTGGCTCACTGCAACCTCAGCCTCCCAGGTTCAGGTGATTCCCCTGCCTCAGCTTCCTGAGTAGCTGGCACTACAGGAACATGTCACTATGCCTGGCTAATTTTTGTATTTTTAGTAGAGATGGGGTTTCTCCATGTTGACCTGGCTGGTCTCGAACTCCCAACCTCAGGTGATTCACCTGCCTTGGCCACCCAAAGAGCTGGGATTGCAGACATGAGACACTGCACCTGGCCACATTTTTACAGTTTTATAGGTGCTCACTCAGGTGTGCTTGTATAATTCTGCATACTTTTCTCCCATGTGTAAATTCACGTTACCACCAATACCACAGTCAAAGTATAGATCTGTTCTGTCACTATGGGGCTTCCAGGTGCCATGCTTTATAACCACAGCTTCCTGCCTTTGACAAACTTCCTAGTAATTGAATTCCTCAGGGCAGAAAGTTGGATTCATCGAAAGCTGTGCAGGAGTGAGGATACTGATGAAATGGCCACCTATGTGGTCATTTGCAATCCACCTACTGTTTTGTTGATTACTTGGAAAGACAGGAGGGTTTGGGTTGTTTTCTTTCTTTCCCCCCTGCTTTTTTTTTTTTTTTTTTTTTTTTTTTGAGACAGAATCTCACTCTGTCACCCAGGCTGTAGAGCAGTGGCATAATCTCAGCTCACTGCAACTTCTGCTTCCCAGATTCAAGTGATTCTTAGCAAATAACCCCACATTCAGGATATATTTCTCAAACCAATCTGTAAAAGAAATAATCCAAGATAGTTACCATTATGCCACTGACAGACTGTGCTGCCAAGAAACCAGTTCTCTGTAGAGTGATAGGGCCTTAAAGAAAAAGGGAAAAAGAAAGAAATATAGCAAACCATAAATTTTAGATTATAGTTTTACATATTGGATATGGACATTTACATTTGGATATAGATTAACCTATATACTCCAAAACACTTCCCCTCTTCCAGAAAAGAGAAAAATCTTAGGAGTGGAATTTTATGAAAGGAAAAGCACAAAGCTGTAATGATGCAGCCTGTAAGGTTTAATCTCGGCCATAAGCAACTTACTGTAATCATATTTTACCCCAAAAGGTTGCTCCACAATGCATGTGCTGTGGCATGTACTTTAGAAGCCTTTGTCTTCCGTTGTGGTCTTTGATATAATAGAGCGAGATGTTCTGAAACCTCCTCCATCCTACAGAAAATATGACTGGACCTCAGGACTTGAGGATTTTCTTATGCCAGCAGTGTTTCTTTAGGTGCATCTGAGGGGGTGAGAGGGTAAGATGACTGATGGAGAGGAAATCCACAGAGCATCAGGCACCAAGTATGCAGCAAAGGGACCCACCTGCAAGAATCTAAATCTAACATTGCCCTAACTGTTGCCCAAGCCACCCAGGATAATGGGGTAATGGGGGTCAAAGTTCTGCACAAATTTGCAGGGAACATTTTCAATCTCAACGTGGATGTATATCCCAGGTCGAAAACCCTCATACTGAGCTCTGTCTTCACCATCTTGATCTTCAAATTCTGTGAGATTCAAGTATGCATGACATAAAACAAACAAACTCCATATGCCATTATCTGTAACAAACATAAGATTAACACGAACAAATGAGCAATTTCTATGTAAAGAAACTGTGGAAAGAATTATATAGGCTTTATTCTATTAAAAATGGTACACATTTGGCTGGGCACGGTGGCTTACACCTGTAATCCCAGCACTTCGGGAGGCTGAGGTGGGCAGATCACTTGAGGTTAAGAGTTTGAGACCAGCCTGGCCAACATGGTGAAACCCTTGTCTTTGCTAAAAATATGAAAATTAGTTGGGTGTGGTCGTGCATGCCTGTAGTCCCAGCTACTTGGGAGGCTGAGGTGAGAGAATTGTTTGAACCCAGGAGACAGTAGTTACAGTGAGCTGAGTTCATGCCATTGCACTCCAGTTTGGGAAATAGAGCAAGACTCCACCTTAAAAATAAAAACAAAGCAAAACAAAAAAACCACAAAAAACTACTATGCATTTTACCTCTACAGTCTGCTCAGAATATGTCCCAACTGTTTTCTTCTCTGCTGCTCCAAGGTATAGCAAATGTAGACAACTCTGTGGAGCCCTGCGTGCCCAAACACTGGAAAGGTCCCCAGTCCACACCTTCTTTCCTTCCTCACCAAAAACCCAACACCGCCCTCCCCTTCACTCAGCTGATGGCTGTTTCCTGATTCATCCAAAACCGAAAGAACCTCCATGGTCAAACCTCTACCAGGGTTTCCTCCTGTATCCAGCCTTATCAGAGCTCTGACTTAGCCCATAGGAGAGCTATGTGTGGCTATTTAAATTAAAATTAATTACAATTACATAATATTTAAAATGCAGTTCCTTAGTCACTCTAGTCACACTGGAGGTGGTCCCTGTCAACCTGTGGCCAGGGTTACAATATTGGGAAGCACAGACGTGTGCCTCCATGATAACCAAAAGTTCTACAGGCAGCTCAGGCACAGATGATCTGTCCATGCCTCAACTCAGGGCCACACATCACTTGCTCACTAGTCACCATCCACTCTTCCTGGACTTTATTCCAAAAGCTCTTCTCTCTGTTATTTCTCTTATCTCAAAACCTTTTGATTCCACTTCTTCAACTAACAACTTCTCCATTTCTCTGCTTCTCTCTGCAGCAAAACCCCACAAAAATTTTCTGCAGTCACAGATTCCAGTTCCTCTGCTCCATTCTCCTACATCCATGACAAGTGGAACTTGCCAAGATTCCTGAAGGCCTCCATGCCCCTCCTCCAGTAGTCAATGCTGCCTTCACCGTAGTTACAGGGCAGCGGGATCTGAACAACATGTCACCTCCGTGTACAGGGGCCTGAGTGCCTGCATGCTGACACTGCTTCTCCCTCCTGGGCACTGTTTCTCCCTCCTGGGCACTGCTCAGGCCTCACCGTTGCAGTCAACCCCTCTCACCCACACCAGTCCTGCTCCTCCCTCTCACTCTGCACTCACTCCCTGGTCACTTCACAGCTTTAAGTGGCATCTACATGCTGAGAGCTGTTCATCTAAGTCCCTAGCCAGTCCTCTCTCTCTAGACCCAACACTCTGCTTGTCTGCATGACACCCAGCTGACCCAAACATCATCCTCCCAAAGCTACATCTGTATAGGGTTTCCTGTCTAACTTACAACAATCCACCCTTCCAGGAACTTCCAGTTGTCACCCTCATTTCCTCTCACACACCCCACATTCAGTCCACTAGGAAATCCTACTGACCCACTTCCAAATAAAGTATATCTGGTTTGACTCTCTGTCTCATCTCCACTGGCAACCCTCTGGTTTGTGCCACCTGAATGATCTCTTGGCAGAGTGATCTGATTACCTGAATGTCTCTCCTCTGCTCAAAATCCTCCAAGGACTCCCATTTCAATGAATGAAAAACTCAGTGTTTTACAATGACCCACAGGCTCTACGTCATTTTAAATTGTAAATGGTGTGAAGCGAAGACTTCAGAGTTAGCTTAGTCATGTCTGTCAAAAGTCAACACAGACTTGCAACCACCAAGCTAATGCCTAATCAGGAGACAGTTCTTTGACTAGATGAAGACCTAGGCTGAGCAGAGCCTTTCAACTCCATTTCACAAATTGTATACCTAATCTGTTACAGCTTACAGACACTCCTGGCCCCATAAACAAGGTGCAACTCAGATGCTTGCCATCAACTGTACACACGTTTCTGTATCCTTCAGAGTGAGATCACCACCTCCAGCAGCCTGCTCAGCACCGCCAGGCAGGAGGGCCACACCATCTCCCTTTATCTCCACATCTGACCTTACACTCTACATGTCCTTCTGAACTCTGACCAAGATGAGTTTTCAGAGCACTCCTCCTGGGAGCTCTGGTGTGTCCATAAGCCACACAGGCCACCAATCACCTGCCATTAAAATCAGGGAGCAGCAATCTAAATAGGCAGCCAAGGCTTGGACTAAAGTGAACACTGTCTCAGATTACTACACTGTGAAAGTTTCAAAAGCAGAGACCGTGTCTCAGTCATTTCTGTTTCCTAATTCCTGGTACAAATTAGGTGTGGATATTTTTTTGGTGATTTTCTGACTGCAAGGACAATGAACTCACTGCATGAATAAAACACACTCACATCATCTCTACCCAGAGTCCAAATGAAAGGCACAGAAGCAGGATAGAAGCAGAGACTCAAATGAACGCAGGGATTCCTGTGCTGTGATAGTCTTGCTGAAGGGCTGAGAGGAACTGAGGTTTCTCACCTGCGCTTGTTTCTGCGTTTCTCCTTTGAGACCATGAAAATATGTGCTTTCTCCTTCATCACATTCTGCATCAAACATCTCCTTCTTATCCAAATGCTTTTTCTTGGCACTTTTCTCTTCATTGGGGTCAATGTCTTCCTTAACTTCTTTCTCTACGTCTTCATTCTTAAATTTCCAGAATAAAAAATGTTGTGTACATTTATGAAGGTCTTTTTTAAATTAGATTTTTAGTTCTATTTGAACAAAACAGAAAAATTCAATTTGAACAAAAAGTTCTATTTAAAAAAAATTTTAGCAAAAATCTTTATCATTATCAATTAGACAAAACAAAATACGACATTTGTCTCTGAATAACATGGTACTGCTACAGGAAATGGTTACATCTGCATTACAATTAGTTTCCATTCCATAAGCTGGCTGGGAACACAAACCGGAATAAAAATAATAGACGTGCCCCTCACCCAGGTGCCTCTAGACCCTGTTCTAAATAAGTATTAGAGAGAACAGGAACTTCATTCTTTTAAATGACAATGAATTAATTTAAGAAGAGAACAATGGCAATGGTGGAATGTAAGTCCAAGGAGCTAAGATTTCTGTGAATGAAAAACCACAGCGGACTTGGCAAATGACTGGCAAGAGGCAGTAGTAAGTATCATCCAAAACTTAACAAGTAAACAAGAAAGCTTCTCTCTGGTCCCCACATCCCCATCATTTAGGAAGGAATCCGTTCACCCAGTCTGCAGTATTCACACATCACAAGTAAGATTTGCATTTCTCAATGTGGGCCTCTCTCAGAACACAATGACAAACAATAGCCAGCCACAGCAAAGTCATACCTGAGTAATGGGGCCTGTTTTCCCTTCTGCACGTCCTCTGTTTCCAGGTCTTCAAAGTCACTGCAGAGCTTCTCTGGGAAAAGAACACCCAAAGGCTGCTCTGTGAGCCAGGCATGCATGTGCCGCTGACCCCATCTGCCACAGGCCCACAGTGTGCTCCATGTTCCAAGCCTCATTTTCACTGTTCCCATTACTACACACACAGTCAGAACTTTGCACTCAGGAATGCTTTGTAATTCATCATCTGTTTAGGTAAACTAAATGGACCCAAGCCACATTTCCACACTTCACGTCAAAACCTCAATCTCAGTTTTCTCAATCTGCTCTGTTACTCAGGCTGGAGTCCAGTGGTGCAGTCTCAGCTCACTGCAACCTCTACCTCCTGGGTTCAAGCAATTCTCCTGCCTCAGTAGCTGGGATTACAGGTGCCCATCACTGGGCCTGGCTACTTTTGTACTTTTAGTAGAGATGGGATTTCACCATATTGGCCAGGCTGGGCTTGAACCCCTGATCTCATGAACTACCCACCTCAGTCTCCCAAAGTGCTGGGATTACAGGCGTGAGCCACCAGGCCCAGCCAATGCACACTCTTTATGAGAGACACAAAGGTCTGCATCCCCCCAAACGAATAGTTCAAAGAGTGAACAGAAAAGCCCCATGCTGATACCAGCACATGTGAAAAAGAGTCTCAATGTAAGTTCAACACAACACAATCATGTAACACACCTAGGGGAAATCTTAGATTATATAAAACATAGCATTTAGATTAAGAGTAGAGCCCCAAACCACACCAAACCCATGGGAAGAGCTCATTCACTCATTCCTTCATTTGTTTTTGGAGCTCTGGGCTCAATTATAGGTCCCACTCTTAAAAGAAATTAACAAGTAAGGCTGCAGTGGCTTATGTCTGTAAACCCAGCACTTTGGGGGCCCTGGAAGCGGAGATTGCAGTGAGCCATAATTGCGTCACTGAACTTCAGCCTGGGTGACAGAGTGAGACCCTGTCTCAAAAAAAGGAAAGAAAGGATATAAAAGAAATAGACAAGTTAAAACTTATTTGGAGACCAACGTTTAGAAGGCTATTAAGACATATTCACATAAAAGCCAAAGAACCAGGTAGATGATATGACAGACAGGAAGCTCCTATTTGTAATAAATGCAAAGAAAGCATCACATAGGAATAAACCTAACAAGAAATGTGCTGGAAGTTTGATTTTTTAAAAAAGAAGAAAAACGTTAATAAGCTACCGAAGGACAAAAGGAATAGCATCACCGCCATCACTCGTAAGTGCTCTCTACACCAAGCACTGCATTAAGTACTTTCCTTGCCTTAACAACGTTCTTAAATCCAAGGAAGTTGGTGTTGTAATATTATCTACGGAATAATGATTTGCCCTCATTTGAACAAAAAGACTCAACATCAACAATATGCCAATTCTTCCTTTAACACAGCTACAACCCAGAACCATCACTAAGGACTTCTGGTCTAGAGAAGAGAACAAATTATTCCCTCCTGACTAAGAAGTGTAACCTCAACTCTAGAAATAGTAGACAAGAGATGATCAGTGGAGACTTCTGAAAGGTGGACAGAGAAAGCCTGCCAAGGGACTCTAGCACTGGGGAATGCATAGTGGCCAGGTGTCTCCCTGGACCCCATCCAACAAGAGGGTGACCCAGGCCCAGTGGCTCCCAACTCCCAACCTAGCAACAGAAGGCAACCCAGGCAGGTTCAGTCATCCCAGGTCAAAGGAGATCTTCCACACAACAAGAAAACCAGCTTCACACACCAAGGCAACCATCCCCCACCCACCTAGCTGTAGCAGGTGGCCCAGCCTGGGACCGCTCCCCTGTTTCCTCAGGTGGTTACCAGCAGGGACTGGTGGGAGAGTCCCAGTGATACCAGATAAGACAAACAGACCAAAATGGCACCATCTAGGCTCCGTAATTAAATTGTCATTGGAATCACAGCCCACAAAATAGACCAGGACCTAACCAGGAGAACTACCTGCAAAAATAAAAAAAAAGTTACATAGGCCTCCTAACAGAATAACCCAAATGTGTAGAAATCAAAAGAATATCACCTGCCATACTACTGAGAAAATCATAATTTGAATGTGAAAGGACAACTGAAATCATCAACACTGAAATGAGTCAGATGCTGGAACCATCTGAGTCATTGCTTTTAATAGCCAGTATAAAAGTGTTTCAACAAGCAACTACAAATCTCATGGCAACAAGCAAACAACTAAAAACTTCACCAAAGACAATGAAGAAGAATCAAATGGAAATTAGAAATATAAAATACAGTAGCAGAAATTTTAAAAAAATGTCTGTGGATGGGCTCTACTGAGTAAAATAGAGATGACAGAGGAGAGAATCAGAGAACCTGAAGCCTGATCAACATAATTCACCCAGTCTAAACAACAGAGAGAAAATAACCTAAAAACAAATGAACAGAGCTGCACAGACCTGTGGGACGATAACAAAAGACTCCACATTTATGTTATCTGAGTTCCCACAGGAGACCAGAGCTGCAAGAGCACACAAAGAACTAATTCCTGATGATTCCCACATTTGGTGAAAGGTATAAACTTACAGATTCAAGAAGCTGAGCAAACCTCAAAGTATACCAAAGAAAGCAACACCAATTAAACCTTCAAAACTAAAAACAAAGACCAAAAAGACCCCCTACAGAAGGCCTGTAGGGACACGCCAATTCAAATACCAGTGTATTTCTCCTCTACAATCATGGAGGCCAGAAGGAAGTGTCACAACATTTTCAAGTGCTTAAAAAAAAAAAAAAGAATTGTCAGCCACAAATTCTATATCCTGTGAAATTACCCTTCAGAAATGGAGAGAGATATAAAGACATTCCCAGAGGAAGACACTATAGGAA
This sequence comes from Cebus imitator, assembly GCF_001604975.1. Classification (NCBI taxonomy): domain Eukaryota; kingdom Metazoa; phylum Chordata; class Mammalia; order Primates; family Cebidae; genus Cebus; species Cebus imitator. The sequence goes on along the minus strand of NW_016108205.1, from coordinate 47,852 downwards.
TTTGTCACTAGTAAATTTAGAAATGCTTAATATGTGCTGTCATTTCCAGAATACAAAAAATTAAAACAAAAAAATAAGTAAATGACTACAGAAAGTTCTTATGCAGAAGGGATGAATATGGAAATATGTGAGGGGGGACAAAAGAAAGACTAGAAATGTGGATACATACACTAGACAATCCCGAGTTCTTAAAATCACATTTGTTGGCTGAAACTAAAACTATACCACCACCTAATACTCAAGCCAGTGATTTATAAAAGGAGACATAAATGGAAGGCAGCTTTGAAATGGTAAATACTGGTACCAGTAGACTACTATATTACAATACCCATATTGTAACATCCAGAGCAAACACTTTAAGACTATACAAAGAGATACATGCAACAATATTATACAGAAATAAATCAAGATGGAAGGAAAGAAAAAAGAAACAAACAAAGCAAGTAACAAAAACATCAGACTTAAGCAATTACATAACAAAAAGCACCTTAAATGTAAATGGCCTCAATAAACCAAAAGACAGATTGATGGAGAGCATAGCTATAATAAACACATGGCCCAGCTAGATACTGTTCATAAGAAACTTCAACCTCACTTAACGACCTAAGTAGGCTGAAAGTAGAAGAATGGAGAAAGATATCCTATGCAATCATTAATTTTTAAGGAAGCAAGAGTGAATATATTAATATCTCCTGAAGTGGACTTCAGAGCAAAATAATTTACCAGAGCTGGAGAGGGTCTTTGCTAAATTTTAAGATCTGAAATTTCCTATGCTGCCTTCATATCTTTGAGCCTCACAGGGTCCCAAAGGCCTAGCCATGGGTTTTTCTGTTTCTACCAGACAGCCCCTACCCCCGCCACCTAGCAGGAAAGCCTCCCCACCAGGCTAGTTCTTTTGTCAGCCAGAACAGCTGCACCTAGGCCTAGCAAGTTTCACTTCACCTGTCTGCCAGCCCATGAATTTATTCAAACAAGCCAATCACAAACCCTTTGGGAACTAATGGTCATTGTGCGCTCGTGTTACTATCAAGCCTGCCTGCCTCCCCCAACCCCAGCCCTCACTCTGCTACTGAGTACACTGCCCATCCTACCCTGCTTGGCATGCAGTATCCTCCTCTGAGCTGTGGGTATATGTGACTAAAACACTACTATCAATCTCATCCATTTACCCCTCCTTCACCAATGGGGTGGAATGAAAGTGACCATAAAAACTGCATAATGACAAAAGGATTAACTCACCAAGAAGACATCAACTTCAACATCCTCCTCTCAGCAACTGTTAAAACTAGGCAGAGGCCAGGTGCAGTGGCTCACGCCTGTCATCCCAGCACTCTGGGAGGCCAACTGAAGGATTGCTTGAGGACAGGAGTTCAAGCCTGGACGACAGAACAAGGCCTCATCTCTCCAAAAAATTTTAAGTTTAGCCAGGTGTGGTGGCACACACCTACAGTCCCAGCTACTTGGGAGGCTAAGGCAGGGGAACTCCTTGAACCTAGGAGGTCAAGGTTGCAGTGAACCATGTCTGTGCCACTGCACACTCTAGCCTAAGTGACAGAGTGAAACTAGGCAGAAAAGGAGCAAGGATTTACAAAAGATCTGAACAGTCAATCAGCAAAATCTGACATTTGTACAAAATCCCACTCCCCAAGAGCAAAATACACATATTTTTAAAGCCAACAGAACATCTACCAAGACAAAATACATTTGGGGCAATAAAAAAAATCACAGCAAATCTAAAAGAATTCAAATCATAAGAATATGTTCTCAGAACATAATGTAATCAAGCTAGAAATCTATAATAGAAAAAGAAGAAACTCTCTAAGTACTTGATAATTAAAACTACGTACTTATAAATAATGCATGGGCCAAAAAGAAGTCCCAAAGGAAATATTAATGAAAATACAACATATGAACATTTGTGGAGTGTAGCTCAGCAGCGCTGGGAAGGAAATTTAAGCACTAAATGTTCACATTAGAAATGAGAAAAGACAGGCTGGGCATGGTGGTTCATGATGTAATCCCAGCACTTTTGGAAGCCGAGGTGGGCGGATTGCTAGGTCAAGAGATCGCCAACGTGGTAAAACCTTGTCTCTACTAAAAATACAAAACTTAGCTGGGAGGGATGGTGCGTGCTTATAGTTCCAGCTACTCGGGAGGCTGAGGCAGGAGAATCACTTGAACCCAGGAGGTGGAGGTTGCAGTGAGCCAAGATTGTACCCCTGTACTCCAGCCTGGCAACAGAGTGAGACTCTGTCTCAAAAAAAAAAAAAAAAAAGGGAAAAAAAGAAACATTAAAAAGATAAACCAATAAAGAAAAAAAATTTCAAAAAGATAAACCAATAATCTTAGAAATTTCAAAAAGAACAAAATAAATCAAACAAGCAGAAGAACAGAAATAATAAAGGGCAGAAGTCAATAAAATTGAAAACAGAAAAATGGAGAAAAACCAATGAAACAAAAAGCTGGTTATCTGGATGGAATCAACAAAACTAATAAATTTTATGACAAAGATAAAAACAAAGAAGACACAAACTAAAAACATCACGAATAAAACAGGGCTTCTCCAAAAGGCTCCTGCAGCCATTAAAGAGTATTAAGGAAATGCTATAAACATCACCCTCGGAACATCCAAGATGTTCTCTTGCAGAAGACACTCAGTGCAACTTCTGCTTCCCTAACGGGCCTTGAAATACCTTGAAAATCATAAACTAACAAAACTCAGGCAAGATGAAATGGTTAACCTGAATCATCCTATACCCATTAAACAAATAAAATTTGTAATTAAGAACTTCTGAACACAAAATCTCCAGGCCCAGATGGTTTCACTGGAGAATTACATCAAATATTTAAAGAATTCATTCCAATTCTATGCAAACTTCCAGAAAACAGAGTAGGGAACACTTTGCAACTCATTTTATGAGGCCCTTATTATCTCGATGACAAAATCAGATGAAGATGGTACCCCCCAAAAAAGGAAACAAAAATAAAACAAAACAAAAAAACTCCCACAGACCAGTAACTCTCATGAATGCAAAAGTCCTAGATTTGTACAAAAATTTTCAACTGGTGTTTCTTTTGTAGTTCCTAAGTGTGATGACTGGGTGTTCATGCATATGTGTGGGATATGTCACCCTGAACCCTGTTATGACATTAGCATGTAAAGCATCTGATATGAAAAGAAAAAAATAAAAAAAAAACACACATATTTCCATATATTGTATTTTCATTTTCATTCATGACCAACCAAGCGAGAGTTATTCCAGGTATGCAAGTCCGGTTCAACAGTCAAAAAAATGAATCAGGCCAAGTGTGGTGGCTCCTGCCTATAAACCTAACACTGGGAGACTGAAGTGGGAAGATCACTTGAAGCTAGGGGTTCAAGACCAGCCTGGGCAACACAGTAGGATCTGGCTCTACCAAACAAACAAACAAAAAATTAGCTGAGGCAGGAGGATCACTGAATCACAGGAGGTCAAGGCTGCAGTGAGCCATGATCATACCACTGCACTCCAGCCTGGGTGACAGAGGAAGACTGTGTCTCTAAAAATAAAAGGATCAATAGGATCTATATCAAAAGAGTAAAGAATGAAACCCATATCCAGATGATCATATCAACTGACACTGAAAGGCTTTAGACAAAATTCAACACCCAATCATGATAATAAATAAATAATAGTGAAAAGATTGGGAACAACATAGGATGTCTACTCTCGGCACTCTTACTCCACATTGTACTAAAAGTCCAGTCATTGAATTAAGGCAGAACATTTTAAAACAGAAATAAGGCTAGGCATGGTAACTCACGCCTGTAATCCCAGCACTCTGGGAGGCTGAGTCAGGCAGATCACTAGAGCTTAGGAGTTTGAGACCAACCTGAGCAACACAGAGAGATGCCATCTCTACCCTCCAAGAAAAGGTAATTAACAAAAAGGAAAAGAAAAAACCATACAGGTTGAAAACAAAAAAAATAAAACTATCCCTATGTTTTCTACACAATTGTCTGTGTAGTCAATTCCAGGCAATTTACAAAAACAAAACAAAAAGCCTCCTACTAGTAAGTGAGTTTAGCAGGATAAAAGATGAACAAATGAATTTTTTTTTAATGAGGGAAAAATATTTAACTGTTTTCAGTAATCATATTATTCTGATACTTTTGTGTGTAATATGGGATAAAGCAAATGAGTAATTATGCGATTCTCTAATTTCATCATCTTCTGATTCGACCAGGTAATAATTCTCCAGTGGAAGAATGAATAAGATGTAGTCCTGAATGTGAACTGGAAATATCTATATGAACTCTCTTAGTTCAGATCACTGAGAAGCCTACAAGTAATGACCAACTTATGGCAGTAATCATTTGTATGCTTAGGCTGTCATGCTGAAATACCATTTTCTACTAAAAGAAATCAGGACTTCTTATGGGTGATTCCAAGTGCTCTCTCACATCAGAGAGCAAGAACTGATCAAGGATGACTATGACCATCACATAAGGACTCAGGAGCCAGCAGGCAGAGACTCCTGCAGGCCACAGGAGGAGCTTTGATAAGGAAGAGCTTCAATAAGGAAAACAGGCACAGCAGCACAAGGCACATCAACTACATTGAATGACAGAGGTAGCGATGACATGCCAAGTCCTTGTTAGAACATCCATAACCTGACATCACCACCACTCTCCCAGAGATCATTTTCTTGATATCTGAGGATTACTTTCCTCTCTCAGCACAAGCAGCTACCTGCTGATAGCCTGGAGGGTAAATGCTATCCGACAGAAATATAATGTGAGCCAAGTATGCTATTTCACCAATTCTTGCAGCCACTATAAAACTAAAAGACAGTTCCAGTGAGTATCTGCAGTATACCTGTATACGATTCATGGCATTCTAGCTGAGAAACATGGATCTACTTGCCATGCTGCTGAAATATTAAGCCTAATGTAAGCATTAGTGATGCTGTCAAGATCTTCAGTTTTTCTCCCCTTCCTAGATATTCAGAAGGATTACATTTTTTGTCTCCATTGACATTAAGCACGACCACATGGTCAACAGAATCATCAGGTGGGAAGGGACACATATCATTTTACAGCAGAAGCATTTTGCACATTAGGTATTAATCTCTGCTGGATGTCAACATTTCCTTCTGTTTCTCCCTCTAGCTGTAGGCATTTTAGCCGTTAGCCCTTGCTGCTTCAGTGCAAATATCCTAGCTAGTTAGCTGGAACACAGCAAATCAACAACAAAAGCATCTTTTCACTCCATTAGTTACTGGTTTTTCACTTTATACCACCCAAATGACATGACTTCCCTGAACAGTTAATAGATTAACAAATTAAATTTCATATAATAAAACCACAACACTGAAATAAGAGAAAAATGATACATTTTCCTTTATTATTCCTGTTTGATTGTGGTGTATATATGACATTTACAATTAAATACCAGAAATGAATATGTGTGTTTCTATCTCTCACAGTATAGTACTCTGTAAGTATAAGCAAAAGTAGTAGGCATAGTTCTATAGTTCATGGACTTCAGAATATATGGGCGTGTCCCATCATATTTGTTTTGAATTAACTAAATAAAACTAAAATATTCAGAAAATAATATTATCATAACTTTACTGAAGTTACTGTATCTTATTTAAAATTCTTAGCAGGGACTTATACAAATTAAGTGCTCAATAAATATTTGTTGAACTGAATGGCACCCTGCTGGAAATATATCTCATTTATTTCATCTTGGCTCAAAGTAGCCTCCACCAGAGGGAGTATATCATTCCTAAAATGTCAAGGTAATATAAATAATTCATACCCCTCAATTTGATTATTAAAGAAAAAGACAAAAACCAAATTCTCATTGCCAGAAATGTTTTTCTGTTACTACTTTAAATCTATAGTATTCATCTAATAAATCTGACTGATGACATCTTATAAAGTATTATTTTTTGTTTTATTTAATAGCTTATAGAGCTTCTAAGAAATTTAAAACTGCTTCTAATTTAAATTAAGTTATAAATCTCAAAGTATAAACAAATCTTTAAAACACAATTTCTAGTTGCTTAAAATATATTTAGTCTAAGTATCTTTAAAGATGGAAAAACACAACAAAATACTATTACAATGACTGAAGTTGATAAAAATTCAAATAGTGGCCATCCATTAATGTGATCTGAAGTAAAGCATGTATTTCGTTCAAACTGAATAAATCTGATTTTTAGCCCATCCTAATTGGATACTATACCTTCACTGACATCTCAGTTAAGTTTGGCTTGAGGCTCAATTTTACTGCCACTTGCCACTTTTCCTGGGTCTCTTTGTCCTGGGCATGTATCAGGAACTTGGCATGGTCAGGAGAGAGTGGAAAGCTTCTCACAGCATACACCATGCCATCTTCATCCACCTTAAAATCTGCTGGCTCATTGCTCTCATACTGCACTTTTCTTTTTCCATTGCAGTTGCTAAACTTCACTGTAAAAGATAAGAAGTATGTCAGTTATTATAATTATACTACAGGGGCAAAAACAACTAATACTTAAACTCATATCCTGCTTGAGTTAAAGGATAAAATACAGTAGCATGAACCACAGAAGTTTTATTTTTATTTTATTATATTAAAGCATTTTCACAGTATGAAATGCCAGATGGTAATTCTGAGCTATGCTCTAGCATTTCCTTCTTCCAAAGCTTTTCCCTCCTTCCCATACTTCCCTTGACACTGGGTACTTAAGTGCACCTGCTTTTCACCCTGACATCTTTCATTGACACTGCCTCCCACCCTATTACAAACTTCCAGTCACTCTTCAGTCCCAAGTCTAAAGTCACTGAAAGTACAACAAGCAAACCCCTTGTTCTCAGTCTTCATGTAGTGCTCTGAGCTCTGCTACCTCAGTTTCTTAGTCATGTTACACTGCCTGGAATAAGCAGTTTGGGGCAAATGTTCTTAATTATCTTGCATACCCTGAATGCTTAAATGTTCTTAATTATCTTGCATACCCTGAATGCTTAAATGTTCTTAATTATCTTGCATACCATGAACGCTTTCTGGCCCACAGTCTTAATCCATAATTTCTGAACAAATGCTTACAGGAAGAAAGCAATGCATTTATTAATGTTGAATGACTACTACGCTCTAGAATTGCAAAACCTTGTGGCAATTAATAGGTAAATAATTTGCAAATTTCTATTCCTTATAATGCTTATGGTACTTGTATTAAGCAATAATGTATTTACAAATTTTAAAACAGATGAAAATAAAAGTATATCTCAAAAGAAATTTTAAATTAAAAAATGATGAAAAGAGTAGAAGAATTCAAAAAGGTTCAATGTCTTATCTCTATCATAATGCAAGGATTTCACACTTGAAAAAAACTAGTGCTTTCTTAAATGCTTATTCTCCATAGGTAATAAAACAAAAATTAAACCATAAACTTGTGTAGAACTAGACATATTCATGATATAATAAAATAATACAAATATTCTCTAAGGAAGATTATTTCCTTTAAAGTCCTTAATTGTTCTTTCTGAAGAAAAATTCAATAGGAATAGCAAGTAAAGGGATCAAATAAAAAGTCATTTTTTATTTCTATAAACATCTGATGTTATGTTCTGTCTATAATCACATGGGATACTCTTTGGAATGCAGTTAATAGGGACATATTACAAAATATAATCAAATACAACTTGTGCATTTCTTGAGGATCTAAATAACTTAAAAATCTTAGTAACTTAAAGTGTTAATGACCCCCCCATTGCACATATGATCTGCTGACAGTTCTTCTGCTGTCATTAGTATAAATTCACTGAGACATGCACACAGCCACAGCCAAATAACAGACATGCGTATTTCTCTTAGTAACCATAAAATTCTTGATAGAAGTCACAAAATACTTTAACTACTGAATATATTATTTTCCACATAATGCCATCTATATCATCTTTCATATTTCAAACATTTCAAAGTGAAAATAAAAGTTATGTCTTAAGCTAATGTTAAATCAAAATGTTTGTCTTTGGAGTAGAAGTATCCCAAAAGATATTTAATTACTCCATCTTCCATGCCTCATGATTTAAAAGTGAAAAATGAAAATCTTTCCTACAGAACAAGCCATATACAGCTCATCTTTCATTAAAGACAAAAAATGAAAAGTGAAATTGTTGTTTGGAACCCAGCTGAGAAATCAAAAAGAGACTTTTGCCATCTTTTTGTATAAAAAGTATCTTTTTATATCACAAGAGGAATTCATGGTACTTAAAAACATAATCTGGCTGGGCACAGTGGCTCACTCCTGTAATCCAAGCACTTTGGGAGGCTAAGGTGTGTGGATCACCTGAGGTTGGGAGTTTAAGACCAGCATGAAGAAACCCTGTCTTTATTAAAAATACATAAAAAATTAGCCTGGCATGGTGGTGCATGCCTGTAATCCCAGCTACTGGGGGGACTGAGGCAGGAAAATCACTTGAATCTGGGGGGCATAGGTTAGGGTGAGTGGAGATCATGCTATTGTACTCCAGCCTGAGCAACAAGAGTGAAACTCCGTCTCAAAAAAAAAAAAAAAAAAAGTAAAAAGAAAAACATACCCTGGATCAGAAAAACTACATATTCTTCTACACACTTTTTTGTTAACTGTGATCACTCTAGTATTGTCATCCATAAACACCAGGACTGTTACATATGCCTCCTGGGTAGTCTTCTCAGTTCCTGGTCATGACATGCCCACTGCTAGACTAGATAGATACCTGCTATGATTTTCCCCTCCCTGCTTAAAACCTGTAATATTGTATGTCAGATCTTTAACTTAGAGTACAGCGCTCTCTTAGTTCTTGGTCACCTGGTCTCTTCAATTTTACTTACACCACTTTCAAAAACATATACTGCCTGGTGAGAGAGGTTCCAGTCATTACCTACCTCGTGCTGCCCAACCCCATAGGCTCATCATCTTATCTGGGATACTCTACCATTTTCCATATCAAAGCCCTAGAGCCAGGCTATCATTTTGGGGGAAATGTCCACCATGATGCATTTCACAGGAATTCAGCCTATGCTCTCATTTGAAACTGCTCTACAATTTTAATTTTAATTTTTGTACTTCCTGTCCTTGAAACACACTGATACTTTATTTTTATAATAATAGTTATAATAATGGTTATTAATAATTTCATATTTCATTCTTTCCCTAAGCAGACTATAAACTCACTTGGGCTTCATGAGAATTAAGTCTTGGTTTTTTTGTTTCTTATGACACTTTACAGCAACAGGGACAGTAAAAGTGCTCATTAAATAACCATTAATATCTTACAACTTTTTCAAAAACTAGGAAACAGACTGGAAACAGAAGTACACAGAGCCAGCTGGGTGTGGTGGCTCATGCCTGTAATCTCTGCACTTTGGGAGGCCAAGATGGGTGGATCATGAGGTCAAGAGATTGAGACCATCCTGGTCAACATGGTGAAATCCCACCTCTTAAAAAAAAAAGAAAAAGAAAAAAAAGAAGCACACACAGCCTACTGTAGTAACATTTCAGCAAAAAAAACCAAATGAACAAATAAAACGTAGGGATGTCAAAAATTCAACTTTTTATTAGATTGTTGGCAATAGAAGAAAATGAATTAATACTCATGGAAGGCCAAGCACTGAAAAAGACACTTAAGATTATGTCACGGACAAAGGTAGAAGATGGCTGACTAGAAACAGCTCAGGATTGCAGCTCCCAGTGAAAGTGCAGAGGGTGAGTGGACGCTGCATTTCCAGATGGATTTTTATTGCCCACAGACCAGGAGATTCCCAGGCAGAGGAGCCCCACCTATCGCCAGCATGGATGTTTTGGCCAGCGTGGCTGTTTTGGCTAGTGCGGCTGTTTCAGCCTGTGTGCAGCTGCTTTGCCCGCGCCCTGGCACGGCAGTTCTCCGTACACAAGACACAGGTCTGAGTGCCCTCTTAGCTGGCGATTGGAGCCCTGAGATGGCCGAGTCACCCATTCATCTGAAATAGCTAGCCAGGCCAGAATATTCCTAGGCAAAAAAACTGCCAGGAATCTCAGCGCTGCTGTTTCAGCTGACTCAGTGAGTCGTGGCATGGGAGATCCTGGTGCCTTTTCAACAGGTGGCTGGAACACCTGGGAAAAAGTTGTCCATTCAACT
>NW_016108205.1:33210-34481 GCF_001604975.1 Cebus imitator | reverse complement strand
TTCGAAAAGATCAACAAAATAGACAGACCACTAGCCAGATTAATAAAGAAGAAAAGAGAGAATAACCAAATTGATGCAATAAAAAACGATAAAGGGGATATCACCACAGATTCCACTGAAATTCAAAGCAGCATCAGAGATTATTACAAACAACTCTATGTACATAAACTAGTAAACCTGGAAGAAATGGATAAATTACTGGACACTTGCCTCCTCCCAAGCCTAAACCAGAAAGCAGCTGAAACCCTGAACAGACCCATAACAAGGTCTGAAGTTGAGACAGCAATTAAGAGCCTACCACCCAAAAAAAGCCCAGGTCCAGACGGGTTCACAGCCGACTTCTACCAGACATACAAAGAGGAGCTGGTATCTTTTCTTCTGAAACTATTCCAGATAATCCAAAAAGAGGGAATCCTTCCCAAATCATTTTATGAGACAAACATCACCCTGATACCAAAACCCGGCAGAGACTCAACAAGAAATGAAAACTTCAGGCCAATATCCATGATGAACATAGATGCAAAAATCTTCAATAAAATACTGGCAAGCTGATTGCAACAGCACATCAAAAAGCTTATCCATCATGATCAAGTAGGTTTCATCCCAGGGATGCAAGGCTGGTTCAACATACACAAGCCTATAAACGTAATTCACCACATAAACAGAACCAAAGACAAAAACCACATGAGTATCTCAATTGATGCAGAGAAGGCCTTTGACAACATTCAACAGCCCTTTATGCTAAAAACCCTCAATAAACTAGGTACTGACGAAACATATCTCAAAATAATAAAAGCTATTTATGACAAACCAACAGCCAATATTGTATTGAATGGGCAAAAACTGGAAGCATTCCCTTTGTAATCAGGCACTAGACAAGGATACTATCTCTCACCACTCCTATTCAATATAGTACTGGAAGTTCTAACCAGAGCAATCAGGCAGGAAAAAGAAATAAAGGGTATTGAAATAGGAAAGGAGGAAGTCAAATTGTCTCTATTTGCAGACGACATGATTGTTTACCTAGAAGACCCCAACGTCTCAGCCCCAAACCTCCTGAATCTGATAAGCAACTTCAGCAAAGTCTCAGGATACAAACTCAATGTGCAAAAATCACATGCATTCCTATACACCAATAATAGACTTAAAGAGAGCCAAGTCAAGAACGAACTGCCATTCAGAATTGGTACAAAGAGAATAAAATACGTAGGAATACAACTAACAAGGAATGTAAAGGATCTCTTCAAGGAGAACTACAAGCCACTGCTCAA
>NW_016108205.1:30635-31607 GCF_001604975.1 Cebus imitator | reverse complement strand
GTTGAACAATGAGAACACATGGACAGAAGGAGGGAAGCACTACACACTGGGGTCTGTTGGGGGGAAATGGGGGAGGGATGGGGGTGGGGAGGAGGGGAGAGATAGCATGGGGAGAAATGCCAGATATAGGTGAAGGGGAGGAAGGCAGCAAATCACACTGCCACGTGTGTACCTATGCAACAATCTTGCATGTTCTTCACATGTACCCCAAAACTAAAATGCAAAAAAAGCAGTTGTTTTTCTGATTTTCCACTCTTCATGGTCAGCTGTTCTTGTATTTTATCCTATGCATAGTCACACCTGCACATACGGCTCATACATGGGTAAAATCAATATTGTGAAAACGACTATACTGTCAAAAGCAATCTACAAATTCAATGCAATTCCCATCAAAATTCCACCATTATTCTTCACAGAACTAGATAAAACAATCCTAAAATTTACACGGAACCAAAAAAGAGTTTACATAACCAAAGTAAAACTAAGCAAAAGGAACAAATCTGGAGGTATTACATTAACTGATTTCAAACTATAAGTCCACAGTCAACAGAAACTGCATGTTACTGGTATTAAAATAGGCACATAGACCAACGGAACAGAAATTATGAAAAAATGCTCAATATCACTAATTGTCAGGGAAAGGCAAACCAAAACCACAATGCAATATCACCTCAGTACTGCAAGAATGGCCATAATTAAAAAAAAAAATAGACGTTGTCATGTATGTAGTGAAAAGGGAATGCTTTTACACTGTTGGTGGGAATGTAATAGTACAACCACTGTGGAAAACAGTGTGGCGATTCCTTAAAGAACTAAAAGTAGATCTACCATTTGATCCAGCAAATCCACTTCTGGGTATCTACCCAGAGGAAAAAAAAGTCAACATATGAAACAGATAATTGCACACGCATGTTCATAGCAGCACAATTTGCAATTGCAAAAATATGGAACCAGCCCAAATGCTCTCCAATC
>NW_016108205.1:27966-29635 GCF_001604975.1 Cebus imitator | reverse complement strand
ACACACACACACACACACACACACACACACACACACACACACCATGGGATACTACTCAGTCATAAAAATGAACAAACTAATGACATTTACAGCAACCTGGATGGAACAGGAGACCATTATTCTTTTTTTTTTTATCCCATTTATTTTATTGCATTTTAGGTTTTGGGGAGACCATTATTCTAAGTGAAGTAATCAGGAATGGAAAACTAAACATCCTATGTTCTCACTCAATAAGTGGGAGCTAAGCTGTGAGAATGCGAAGTCGTAAGAATAATGCAATGCACCTTGGAGACTCAGGGACAGGGTGGGAGTGGGGTGAGGGATGAAAGACTACACACTGGGTACATCGTACACTGCTTGGGTGATGGGAGCACCCAATCTCATCATGTAACCAAACACTGCCTGTTCCCCAAAAACCTATTGAAACGTTTTGAAAAAGAAATGAAGATATGAAAAAAAGGAAAGAAAGAAAGAAAGAAAAAGGAAACAAAAAGAAACAGAAAGAAAGAAACAAAGAAAGAAAGGAAAGAAAGAAAGAAAGAAAGAAAGAAAGAAAGAAAGAAAGAAAGAAAGAAAGAAAGAAAGAAAGAAAGAAATTCTTCAACCAAAGTATTCCCTAAATGTTCAAAGGAGAGCACTAGCTGGAGACCCCTCAGGTGGAATAAGGGTGTGACAGAAGAAAGGATTCATAGTCACTGGTGCTTGTTTTATTAATGTTGTACTGTTACTTATTTGGATTCAGGTGTCACAGTGTTTCAGGTAGGGAAAGAAGGAGGGAGGCCTTTGCAAAAAATGCATTTGCAAAGTCACTTATCACACATCATATGAATGAGAAGAGGTTAACCTAAGAGAGTCTGACACTAGAGTAAACACTTTGGAGAAAATTGTATAAAGGTCAGTCATTTAAAGTCAATTAGGTTTTCTATCACCTCCGCCCCTAACCTATGACCAATATGAATTTGTTTAATATATCTGTTATTACAATTTTCTGGGTTTTAAAAATAGGTGCTAATTTTCATTTTCTCAAATAATAAAATACCAAAATCTTTTGGCATTATTCAGGCTCTGTGGAATGTGTTGTATTACATCATTCACTTTGTACATTTAACCAGTTGGGTCAATATCTTAGATAAATTGAAGTCAACTGAAAGCGTTCTCCTTCATGAAATGTTAGTCCTGATTTGATCCTGTGGTTGTCAAGCAATCCATGCATAGTACCTGGCTAATGATTACATGCTTCAATGTGAATCATGTTTGATTATTTGCAAGTCACGTAAGTTAAAAAGCTTTCAAATTTCAATGGATAACATGTGAATTCTATTTATCATCCACTGGTCAAGGTTTATTGCCTGCTGTCTTGTTCACATATGACTTAGATGAAGGTAGGAATATCTTCTTGAATTTGACAAGATTCACCTCTGCTCTAGGAACAAACACTAAAACTTACTCACATTGTTTATTTTACAGAAACTTATAAGTTAATAGAAAAAAAGTGGAAAACTGTTAAGCTACAGATTCTTAGGTATACCAGTAATATATATGTAATTTAGGCCGAGCGTGATGGCTCACACCTGTAATCCAAGCACTTTGGAGGCCAAGGTGGGTGGATCACCTGAGGTCCGGAGTTCAAGATCAGCCTGACCAACATGGTGAAACCCCGTCTTAAAAA
>NW_016108205.1:25323-27586 GCF_001604975.1 Cebus imitator | reverse complement strand
AAAAAAAAAAAAAAAAAGAAAAAAATATATGTAATTTATAAATTATATGTTTTTAGTTTATAGGTTTTCAGAAAGACTTTCAGGCTTAAAAAGAAAAATAGTACACAGAAATGATGTGGAAGGGAGAAGATATATGAGGGACAATAAAATTACATACAAATACATGCATGCAACATTAAGTAAAACTAGATTTTAAATACAGTTCCAGGTTTTAGTGAGCTATGATTGCACCATTGCATGCTAGCCTGGCAACAGAATGAGACTCTGCCTCTCTCTCTCTCTTTTTTTTTTAAAATTTCTTTGAAGCACTGTGATTTGTAGAGACTGTCTTTTAAAAAAATGAGATAATATGACAATACTACAAAAATATTTAAATCAGCCCAACAGAGATATATAAACAGAATTTGGATATTTGGAAAAATCTGTATATTAGTAATTTTATTCTTATTCTTTTATTTATTTATTTACTTAACAAAATTTGATATTCTAGTAGGTTCAACCACTTGGGACACACATCTCAAGTGATTAAAGTCATTGAGATGTGCTGATTAATAAGCAATCTAATTGAGCCTCAAGTCTGTTTAAAGTAATGAGATAGTGATGTTCTCCCCATATACAGATGAGAAACTCCAAACACAGCTAGGGTTACATACCGAGTTAATGAAAACACCTGTATTATACCACTTACATGATTTATACTAATTTATGCAGCATTTGCAATGGATCTTTTTTCTACTAATCTTTTCCAGAATCTGTTTTGCTTCAGATGAGTGAGCCCCAACCCTGATAATAGCACAACGTTGTTTCCTAGTTGGTAGAGACAACACTCTTACAAGACAATTTGCTTATGGTAGCAAAGCCTGATAATGATTTTCTCCCACATTTTTGTGACTAGGTTCAAGATTCCCCATAGTGATTCCTCTTGTTTGTAGGGACAGAGGCATTCTACATTAGTTACCTTATAGTTTGTGATGTTTGTAATTAGAGGAAAATAGCAACATGTTGGGGTTTTCTGTTTTCCCTGCAGGTGCACACTGATAAGGGATAGATAATCCTTAACTGTCTCTTACGTTTGTGCTTTTTTTGTTCCATATTTTACATATTAGAAATTCTGAGTAAGATGTTGTGCCCCTGAACATTTAGCAAATGAGGATTTTAATACTATTTTTATAAATGCAATTTAAATAACTCTAATGTAACCATTAAAAGTAAACAAGTTACAGAAAATTCAAGTTTTAAAGATTGAGATACTTTAATTCATTGTTGATTCACCAAATGAAACAAATTAAGATACACGGTAGAATGAAACTTGAAATTGGGATTATCATAGTTATGTAGCTTATTGGGTTTTAAAAAATTACCATAAGGACAGAATTATGTAGATTTTAGAAAACAACATATTTATAACTAGAAATTTATGAAGCTCCAAAAGTTTATGAACTAGAAATACATATATATATATATATATATATATATATTCATGTTACATAATATCATATCCTATATTTAAGGGCTTAAGTTAAAAATATTTACTAATGAGCTCTTCAGGGAAACAAGAAATTTCCCAGGAGGGAGAAATTTAAAACAATCAAAAGCATCAGAATCTGAATACATTAAATGAGAAATCAGTCTACTCCTGAAAATGTTTGTGGTAGCCAAGTTTTGGCCACATAGTTTGTTAAAGATATTTCCCATTAGACTAATTATTGTCTTTGATTTTAAGCGTATTACCCTGTATGATAGATGGAGTGCAAGGGATTCATTCTGAACTTGTGTCACTATGTTCAGATTATTATCTGATGAAGATACTTTATAAATGATTGCTAATAAAAAGGTTTATCACTTGTTTATAACTCTTAGTTTTTAGATAAATATAATTATTAGTAATTCTTGCCATGTCACACCTTGCTCTTTTGGAAAAAATATTTTTGTCTGTTTCAATATTTTACTCAGTGATATAAACATATAATTCAATGCACATTCCAAGATGTATAGGTCTTAAGAAAGAATATGACACATTGTTAATCTACCATATGAGGTGATAGTCATAGGACTGCATATGATAATCACAAAGATCAGTTTCTCCAATTTTTCTCTTGATTTGGTAAAAATTGGAGCAAAAAATTTCTTTTTCTTTTTTTCCCCCCATTTATTTATTTTATTGCATTTTAGGTTTTGGGGTACATGTGAAGAACATGCAAAATTGTTGCATAGGTACACACGTGGCAGTGTGATTTGCTGCCTTCCTCCCCATCACCTACAT
>NW_016108205.1:13378-24763 GCF_001604975.1 Cebus imitator | reverse complement strand
CTCTCCAGCATCTGTTGTCTCTAGATTTTTTAATGATCGCCATTCTAACTGGCGTGAGATGGTATCTCAATGTTGTTTTGATTTGCATTTCTCTGATGACTAGTGATGATGAGCATTTTTTCATATGTTTGTTGGCCTCATGTATATCTTCTTTTGTAAAGTGTCTGTTCATATCCTTTGCCCACTTTTGAATGGGCTTGTTCGTTTTTTTGTAAAAAATTTCAAAGCAGACTTTGAAAATATATTTCATGCAATAATAGTACCACTTTAATTTTTAACATATTACACTTCAAAGTATTTTTGTGCAAATTTGCTTTATTTTGTTGTTGATTTGGAATAAAAGCTGAGTAAACATTAATATCTAACCCCTTTCTGATTTTTTTTTTCTTTAAGTGATGTACTTCTTTCTTTCAAAACATGTCCAGGTTCTAATTCAGGCACAGACACTACTAGTTTTATTAGGCAAATACTTGAAGTCTTCAGTCTTCTCTTGTGTAAACTGATGTCATTTATGAAATTTAAAAAATCAATATTTTAATTGACCTATTCAATAAAGTACTTTTTAAAAGTTGTCAATTTTCTCTCTCTCTTTCTCTCTCTGATGTAATTGTACTTTAGGTTCTGGGGCACATGGGCAGATCATGCAGCATTGTTGCATAGGTACATACATGGCAATGTGGTTTGCTGCCTCCATCACCCCTGTCACCTATATCTGGCATTTCTCCCCATGTTATCCCTCCCCAATCTCCCTACTCTCTGCTATCCCTCCCCTAGTCCCCTACAACAGACTCCAGTGTGTGACACTCCCCTCCCTGTGTCCATGTGTTCTCATTGTTCAACACCCGTCTATGAGTGAGAACATGTGGTGTTTCATTTTCTGTTCTTGTGTTAGTTTGCTGAGAATGATGGTTTCTAGATTCAACCATGTCCCTGCAAAGGACACAAACTCATCATTTTTTCATGTCTGCGTAGTATTCCATGGTGTACATGTGCCACATTTTCCTTATCCAGTCTATCATCAGTGGGCATTTGAGTTGGTTCCAGGTCTTTGCTATTGTAAACAGTGCTGCAATGAACATACGTGTGCATGTGTATTTACAACAGAACAATTTATAATCCTTTGGATATATACCCGGTAATGGGATTGCTGGGTCAAATGAAATTTCTATTTCTAGATCCTTGAGGAATTGCCACACGGTCTTCCACAATGGTTGAACTAATTTACACTGCCACCAACAGAGTAAAAGTGTTCCTATTTCTCCACATCCCCTCCAGCATCTGTTGTCTCCAGATTTTTAAATGATCGCCATTTTAACTGGCATGAGATGGTATCTCAATGTGGTTTTGATTTGCATTTCTCTAATGACCAGTGATGATGAGTATTTTTTCATATGTTTGTTGGCCTCATATATGTCTTCTTTTGAAAAGTCTCTGTTCATATCCTTCACCCACTTTTGAATTGGTTTGTTTGTTTGTTTGCCTTTTTCTTGTAAATCTGTTTTAGTTCTTTGTAGATTCTGGATGTCAGCCCTCTGTCAGATGGGGAGATTGCAAATTTTCTTCCCATTCTGTTGGTTGCTGGTTCACTCTAATGATTGTTTCTTTTGCTGTGCAGAAGTGCTGGAGTTTGATTAGATCCCATTTGTCTATTTTGGCTTCTCTTGCCAATACTTTTGGTGTTTTAGTCATGAAGTCCTTGCCTATGCCTATGTTCTAAATGGTTTTGCCTATGTTTTATTCTACTGTTCTTATGGGGTTGCATCTTATGTTTCAGTCTAAAATTATGGAATGCTTCACGAATTTGCATGTCATCCTTGTCCAGGGGCCATGCTAATCTTCTGTGTATGGTTCCAATTTTAATATTTGTGCTGCTGATGCGAGCACAAGTGTTCATCTTTATTCTACTTAACATTCTACAGCATGTTCACTAGATCCGTGTTTCACTTCACAGATAGAAAATAAACCTTTAGGCTACTTTTTAAAAGAACATATTTGTTTTTCACCTAAAGGTGGCTCACATACCCATGTTTATGCTGAAAAAAACTCTTCTTTCATAGCACTTTTTCTGATTTTCCTTGGATAATTAAATGATTGTTCTCACTCCCTGCTTTTGGGCTGGCAGTTAAGTCCTGTTTCTAGAGCAGCTTTTGTTGCAGATCATGACATAAAACCACTTTTCCATTCTTCTTTCCAGTTTTCTTAGATAATACATGTGAAGAGCCAGTGGATCCCACTGGATGAATCAATTGTGAAGTCAGCTAAAATGTTCAATGGGGTCTTCAGTGTTATCCATCCATAAAGAGGACGCATTGCAAATATTGTTAATAAGTCCACACAGGTAACTTTCCCCTCTAAAAATTATTCTCTTGATTTCTAAATACCATGGCTTATTTTTCAAGATGGTTCACTATTTTCCCACTTTATTTAGTAAAATAGTAAAATTCTTATGTCCTTCTTGGAACAGAATCACAGTCAAATGCACATCATTTTACACACACACATTCACACACTCAAGAATACAGCTGTCATTCTGACACTTTCTGTGGGCCAAAGTTGAGAATAAATTATGTGATATCAGTTTTCCAGCAGCAGCAGCCACTACAAATTTGCTGATTCCCTCACTTATTAAAGAAAAATCTATTGTGTCAAATCATCTTGTGGTATGATAGGAAACATCATGAGTGCTAGTCAATTTCATATGAATTTAGTACCTTGTATTTGACACTGCTTGGCACTGAGCTAAATCTAAATTTTTTGCCCCGTAAAACAGTCATAATGGGCTGCATCTCTATTATTTTACTGCTACCTACTACTATTCCTACCACCTCCAGTAATAACACCACTGTGAAGACTACTGCTACTTCTACAACACTAGGATGATATATGGCACTCAGTATGCAACAGTTTTCTGATGATTTTCATTTAATACTCAAAACAGCTTTTAGGATATAGAAACTATCAATATTTCTGTTTTATAAATGTACAAACGAAAGCACAGAGCAGTGAAGTAATTTGCCCAAAGTCACATGGCTAGTAAGTGGCAGAATAAAAATACAAATTCTGGCTTTCTAGCTCCAGAACTGTATACTCCCCTGTACAACCACATTTAATTAACAACATCAGATATGGGATTGATGTATAAAGAGACATTTAGTTTGTGTATTTTACATGTTAATGTGAGAAATATGAATTTCTTTGCCAGTATAGCTGCAAATATGATGATATCTTTTTATTTTTCTAATTAATTGGCAGAGATCCACCTATTTTATTTGCAGTGCTATCTTCTTCTTGAGGCCTTCACTCCCAACTCTTGCTAATTGTTAAAGAACCTAAGGGGTCTCCTCAGTCTTCCAAACACCAGATGGACAGCTGGGTTATTGGCTTAGTGTCCTCCTGCTTGTCCTTCATCCTCAGTGTCACAGTTTCCCCATGATGACCAATTCCCCATTGCTCCACAGTGCATCTACTGTGGTAACTATGTCTTGCTAGTTCATTCATTCAGCAGATGATTTTAGTGACCACATCATATAGGCAGTCCCTGTGCTTCACTACTAGCTGGACTACAAAGAAGTTCAAGAGAGACAATAAGGAGCTTCTCTTTAAGAAGTTTACATTCTGGTGGGAGAGATAGACAACAAAGAAGGAGGCCAATAATGAAGAAAAATAACAACAGATAGTTATGAGTGTCCAAAGGAAAGAAGTAGAAAATAAGGAGCATAGTTCTATTAAGGGTAGGCAGGCAGATCATCTGTAAGGAGGTGTCATTTGAGACCCAAAATTATTAAAAAAGTCCTAAAATTAGATTATAATAATGGTGCACAACTCTGAATATACTGAAAGTATCTTTGAATTGCTAATTTTAATCANTTTTAATCAAGTGAATGTTATGTAAATTAAATATCTATATATATCTCTCTATATATATATATATATATATATATATGTGCATATATATATATATATATATATGTATATGCATATAACCAGGTACTGGTATCAAGCAGATATATGATCAGAAGTAGACTGCTTTGTTTTTTCTGCTTTTGTGCCTGTTGAAAATTCTGTTATATAATTTGGGTAAATTCTCAGGTTTTATCTGAAATTTGGCTCTTTTGGGCAGGATATCACTTGTTCATCTGTATTACAGTTTTTACACTTACAGTAGTCTGTGTGTTTAAACCTTAAAAAAATTCCCCTTGCTAAATATTGGTAGAGTTTAGGAGGGAGACACCTGAGATCTCATTACTGAAGGAATAGATATTAATTAGTTTCATCAACTCGTAATTCCAATTTCCATATATTTTCAATAATTTAAGCTTAAACAAATGAGTGCATTTCTCTAGGTGACCTACATTAGTATAATGGTTTCCACATGGCCTAACAACCAGTCATACTTAACATACCAATTTCAAAATTGGTAAGAGGATTTGGCTGTGCTCCTACCCAAACTCTCATCTTGAATTGTACTCTCCATCATCCTCACCTGTGAAGGTGGAGGTAGTAATTGAATCATTGGGGCAATTTCCATATGCGAGGGAGTTCTGAGATATCCTGACTATATAAGTGTTTGGTAGTTCTTCCCTAATTCAGTCTTCCTCCTACCGCTTTGAGAGAAGGTGTCTTGCTTCCAATTATCAGTCACCGTGAATACAGGCCTCCTGATGCTTCCCCAGTTGTGCAGAACTGTGAGTCAATTAAAGTTTTTTCCTTCGCCTCCTGGGTTCAAGCGATTCTTCCAGCTCAGCTTTCCAAGTACCTGGGACCACAGTCACGTGCCACCATGACTGGCTAATATTTTTGTATTTCTAGCAGAGATGGGATTTCACCATATTGGTCAGGATGGTCTCGATTTCTTGACCTCGTGATCTGCTGGTCTCAGCATCCCAAAGTGCTGGGATTACAGGCGTGAGCCACTGTGCCCGGTCTTTATTTATTTATTTATTTATTTACTTAGAGGCAGGCAGGCCATCCTGCATTTATTTATTTATATATATATTTATTTAACTAATTACTTTCATCTTATTATTTTTTAAATAGAGACAGGGTTTCTTTCAGCATCTTGGCCAGGCTGGTCTCGATGTTCTGACCTCAGGTGATATACCTGGCTCAGGTTCCCAATGGGCAGGAAATTGAAAGTGTGAGCCACCCAGTGGAGCTATTTATTTATTTATTTATTTATCTATCTATTAATCAATTTATTTAGAGGCCGACTCGCATTTATTTATTTATTTATTTACTGATGTACTTATGGAGAAGCAGGTAACATTTATTTACTTCTTTATTTATTTATATATTTGGAGGCAGGCTTGGATTTATGTATTTATCTGTCTAGCTGTCTAATTCTTTAGGGGCAGGCTCACATTTACTCATTTATTTATTTAGACCTAGGCTCACAATGTTTATTTATATGCATACGTATTTTTGTGCAGGCTTGCGTTTATTTATTTTCTTAACGATCTGTATAATGATTTAGAGGCAGGCTTGCATTTACTGATTGATTGATGAATTGCTTAATTGATTGATTTTAGCCAGAGTCTTGCTCTGTCACCAGGCTGGAGTACTGTGGTGCAATCTTAGCTCACTGCAACCTCCACCTCTTGGGTTCAAGGGATTCTTCCGCTTCAGCATCCCTAGTGGCTGGGACCACAGGCACATGCCACTAAGCCAGGCTAATATTTTTGTATTTTACTTGGAGAGGTGGTTTCACCATGTTGGCCAGGATGGTCTCGATTTCTTGACCTCGTGATCCACCCAACTTGGCCTCCAAGAGTGCTAGGATTACAGGTGTGAGCCACCATGCACAGCCTTTATTTATTTATTTGCTTACTCTTTTATTTATTTACTTAGAGGCAGGCAGGCCAGCTTTCATTTATATATATATACATATTTCTATTTTAATCTTATTATTTTTTAAAATAGAGACAGTGTTTCTTTCACCATCTTGGCCTCGATGTCCTGACCTCAGGTGATATACCTGGCTCAGGCTCCCAATGGGCGAGGTTTAAAAGTATGAGCCACAAAGCAGGAATATTTATTTATTGATTTATTTATCTATCTATTTTTTTTTTTTTTTTTTTTTGATACAGAGTTTCACTCTTGTTACCCAGGCTGGAGTGCAATGGCGCGATCTCGGCTCACCGCAACCTCCGCCTCCTGGGTTCAGGCAATTCTCCTGCCTCAGCCTCCTGAGTAGCTGGGATTACAGGCACGCGCCACCATGCCCAGCTAATTTTTTGTAGTTTTAGTAGAGACGGGGTTTTACCATGTTGACCAGGATGGTCTCGATCTCTTGACCTCTTGATCCACCCGCCTCGGCCTCCCAAAGTGCTGGGATTACAGACGTGAGCCACCGCGCCCGGCCTATCTATCTATTAATCGATATATTTAGAGGCAGACTTGCATTTATTTATTTATTTACTGACTAATGGAGAAGTATGTGGCATTTATTTATTGATTGATTTATATATTTGGAGGCAGTCTTGGATTTATATATTTATCTCTCTAGCTACCTAATTATTTAGAGGCAGGCTCACATTTACGAATTTATTAATTTAGACTCAGGTTGGCCACATTTATATACTTCTGTATTTGTGTGCAGGCTTGCATTTATTTATTTACTTATCTATATATATAATAATTTAGAGGCAGACTTTCATTTACTTACTTATATGCAAGCTTGCGTTTATTTATTTACTTACTGACCTACTTATGGAGAAGCAGGTCGCATTTATATATTTCTTTATTTATATATTTGAAGGCAGGCTTGGATTTATGTATTTATCTATGTAGCTATCTAATTATTTACAGGCAGCTTCACATTTACTCATTAATTTATTTAGACCAAGGCTTGCAACATTTATTTATATACTTATGTATTTGTATGCAGGCTTGAATTTATTTATTTACTTATCTATCTGTATAATGATTTAGGTGCTGGATTGCATTCATTTACTTAGATGCAGGATTGCATCTATGTATTTATGTATATATGTATGAATGTATTTATTTATTTATTTATTTTAGACAGAGTATTGCTCTTTCAAGCGGCTGGAGTGCGGTGGGGCAAGTTTGGCTCATTGCAACCTCTGCCTCCTGGGTTCCATCAATTCTTCCCCCTCAGCCTCCTGAGTAGCTGGGACCACAGGCTCCTGCCACCACACCTGGCTAATATTTTTGTGTTTTTATTAGAGAAGGGGTTTCACCATGTTGGCCAGGTTGATCTCGTTCTCTTTACCTCATGATCCACTCATCTCGGCCTCCCAAAGTGCTGGGATTACAGGTGTGAGCCACAGCTCCGGGCTTTTATTTATTTATTTACTTACTTATATATTTACTTAGAGGCATGCATTTATATATATATATATATATATATATATATATATATATATATATATATTTAATTATTTTCACCTTATTATTTTTAAAAATACAGACAGGATTTCTTTCACCATCTTGGCCTGGCTGGTTTCAATGTCCTGACCTCAGATGATATACCTGGCTCAGGCTCCCAATGGGCATGGGGTTAAAAGCATGAGCCACCAAGTGGTGTTCTTTATGTATTGATTTGTTTATCTATGTATTAATCGATTTATTTAAAAGCTGACTCTCATTTATTTATTATTTATTGACGTACTTATGGAGAAGCGGGTTGCATTTATTTATTAATTTCTGTATTTGGAGGCAGGCTTGGATTTATGTATTTATCTATCTAACTATCTAATTCTTTACAGGCAGGCTCACATTTACTCATTTATTTTTTTAAACCCAGGCTGGCAACATTTAGTTATATACTTATGTGTTTTTTGTGCAGGCTTGCATTTATTTATTTACTTAACTATCTGTATAATTTGGAGGCAGGCTGGCATTTATTTACTTAGAAGCAGGCCCACATTGATTGATTGATTGATTGATTTTATATGGAGTCTTGCTCTGTCACCAGGAAGAAGTGCAGTGTCACAATCTTGGCTCACTGCAACTTCTGCTTCCTGGGTTCAAGCGATTCTTCTGTCTCAGTTTCCCGATTAGCTTGGAACACAGGTGCCTGCCACCACGCCTTTCTAATATTTTTGTATTTTTAGTGGAGACGGGGTTTCACTATGTTGGTCAGGATGGTTCAATATCTTGACCTCGTGATCAGCCCGTCTCACCCTCCCAAAGTGCTGGAATTACAGGCCTGAGCCACTGCACCTCGCCCTTATTTATTATTTACTTACTTATTTAGTTATTTACTTAGAGGCAGGAAGGCCGGCTTGCATTTATTTACTTATATATATATTTATTTCTTTATTTGATTATTTTCATCTTGTTATTTTTTAAAATAGAGACAGGGTTTCCTCTACCATTTTGGCTAGGCAGGTCTCGATGTCCTGACCTCAGGTGATATACCCGGCTCAGGCTCCCAATTGGCAGGGGATTAAAAGCATGAACCACCAGGAGAAGTTATTTATGTGTTGATTTATTTATCTATCTATTAATAGATTTATTTAGAGGCACATTGCATTTATTGATTTATTTACTGACCTACTTACTTATGGAGAAGCAGGTCGCATTTATTTATTTATTTATTTATTTATTTATTTATTTATATATTTGGAGGCAGGCCTGGATTTATGTATCTAACTAGCTATCTAATTATTTAGAGGCAGGCTCACATTTACTCATTTATTTATTTAGACCCAGGCTTACACCATTTATTTATATACTTATGTATTTGTGTGCAGGCTTGCATTTATTCATTTTCTTAGCTATCTATATAATTGCCTTGCCTTGCCTTGCCTTGCCTGGAAATACCTTGCCTTGCCTGGAATTGCCTTGCCTGGAATTGCCTTGTCTGGAATTGCCTTGCCTGGAATTGCCTTGCCTGGAATTGCCTTGCCTTGCCTGGAATTGCCTTGCCTGGAATTGCCTTGCCTTGCCTTGCCTTGTCTTGCCTGGAATTGCCTTCCTTGACTTTCCCTGCCTTGCCTTGCCTTTCCCTGCCTTGCCTGGAATTGCCTTGCCTGGAATTGCCTTGCCTGGAATTGCCTTGCCTTGCCTTGGCTGGAATTGCCATGCCTGGAATTGCGTTGCATTGTCTTGCCTTGCCTGGAATTCCCTTGCCTGGAATTGCCTGGCCTTGCCTTGCCTTGCCTGGAATTGCCCTGCCTTGTCTTCCCTCATCTGGAATTGACTTGCCTGGAATTGCCTTGCATTGCCTTGCCTTGCCTGGAATTGCCTTGCATTGCCCTGGCTGGAATTGCCTTGCCTTGCCTTGCCTTGTCTGAAATTGCCTTGCCTTGTCTTGCCTTGCCTGGAATTGACTTGAATGGAATTGCCTTCCCTTGCCTTGCCTTTGCTTGGATTGCGTTGCCTGGAATTGCCTTGCCTTGCCTTGCCTGGAACCACATTGCCTTGCCTTGCTTTTCCTTGCCTTACCTGGAACCACCTTGCCTTGCTTTGCTTTGCCTTGCCTGGAACTGCCTTGCTTCTCTTGCCTTGCCTTGCCTTTCCTGGAACCACCTTGCTTTGCCTTGCCTTGCCTTGCCTTGGCTTGCCTGAAACCGCCTTGGCTTGCCTTGCATTGCCTGGAACTGCTTTGCCTTGCCTTGCCTTGCCTTGCCTGAAACCGCCTTGCCTTGACTTGCCTTGCTTGCCTTGCCTGAAACCGCCTTGCCTTGCCTTGCCTGGAACTTCCTTGCCTTGCCTTGCCTGGAACCGCATTGCTTTGCCTTGCCTGGAACTGCCTTGCCTTGCCTTGCCTTGCCTTGCATTGCCTTGAGTGGAACAGTCTTGCCTTGCCTTGATCCGCCTTGCCTTGCCTTGCCTGGAACCACTGTGCTTTGTTTTGCCTTGCCTGGAACCACCTTGCATTGCATTGCGTTGACTCGCCATGCCTGGAACCACCTTGCCTTGCCTTGCCTTGCCATGCCTTGCCTGGAACTGCCTTGCTTTGCCTTGCCTTGCCTTGTCTTACCTGGAACCGCCTTGCCTTGCTATGCTTTGCCTTGCCTTCCCCTGCCTGGAACCACCTTGCTTTGCATTGCCTTGCCTTGCTTTGCCATGCCTGGAATGGCCTCGCCTTGCCTGGAACCGCCTTGCCATGCCTTGCCTTGCCTTGCCTTGCCTGGCATTGACTTTTTCTGCCTTGAATGGAACCCACTTGCCTTGCCTGGAATTGACTTGCCTTTTCTTGCCTTGCCTTGCCTTACCTTGCCTTGCCTTGCCTGCAATCGACTTTCCTTGGCTTGCCTGGAATTGCCTTGCCTTTTGTTGCTTTGCCTATGCTGGAATCGACCTGCCTTGTCTTGCCTTGCCTGGAATCGACCTGCCTTGTTTTGTCTTGCCTGGAATCAACTTGCTTTGCCTTGCATGGAATCGCCTTGCCTTGCCTTGTCTGTAACCGACTTGCCTTGCCTTGCCTGGAATTGACATGCCTTGCCTTATCTGGAATTGACTTGCCTTGCCTTGCCTGGAATCGACCCATCTTGCCTTACCTGGAAACGACTTGCTTTGTCTTGCAAGGAATCGCCTTGCCTGGAATTGACTTGCCCAGTCTTGCCTGAAACTGCCTAGCCTTGACTTGCCTTGCCTGGAACTGCCTTGCCTTGCCTTACCTTGCCTTGAATTGCCTGGTACCATGCTGATTTGTCTTGCCTTTCTTTGCTTTGCCTTGCCTGAAACCACCTTGCTTTGTCTTGCCTTGCCTGGAACTGCCTTGCCTTGCCTTGTCTTGCCTTGTGTGGAACCACCTTGCCTTGTCTTACCATGCCTTGCCATTCCTGGAACTGCCTTGTCTTGCCTTGCCTTGCCTGGAGTCGCCTTGGTTTGACGTGCCTTGCGTTGCCTTCCCTTGCCTTGCCTGGAACTGCCTTTCCTTTCCTTGCCATGCCTTTTGTGGAACCACCTTGCATTGCCTTGCTTTGCCTTGCCTGGAACCGCCTTGCCTGGAATCAACGTGCTTTGTTTTGCCTTGCCTTGCCTTGCCTGGAACCGCCTTGCATTGCATTGCATTGCCTCACCATGCCTGGAACCAACTTGCCTTGTCTTGATTGCTTTGCCTGGAACCACCTCGCCTTGCTATGCCTTGCCTTGCCTTGCCTTCCCCTGCCTGGAACCACCTTGCTTTGCATTGCCTTGCCTTGCCTGAACTCGAAACAAATGAGACTATAGGCTGTAATGAGAAATATCTTGCTCTAAAACAAAAACGCAGCTATTTAGCAGAATGGTTGTCAAGCTGTACAATCAACTTACAGAGCTAAACTGATGTGTGTGTGCAGCAGTTCAGAAATCCTTTCTTTGGAGAATCTGGAAACAGATATTTCCACCCATATACAGGCACATAAGAACTAGCAGTAAGACTGCGTTTAAAACACAGGAGAAACGTCTAGTTCAAACTGCTCTGCTTTG
>NW_016108205.1:9877-12648 GCF_001604975.1 Cebus imitator | reverse complement strand
ATCTATGTTTAGATTCAGCGAGTTAGAAACACGTTTCTTCTAAAAGCTGGGTTTGGATATTCCAGAGTGAATGAGACTATAGGTTGTAATGAGAACTATCTTGCTCTAAAACAAAAATGCAGCTATTTAGCAGAATGGCTGTTAAGCTGTAGAATCAGATTACAGAGTTAAACTGATGTGTGTGTGCAGCAGTTCAGAAATCCAATCTTTGGAGAATCTGGAAACAGATATTTCTAGCCACATATAGGCATATAAGAACTAGCAGTAAGACTGCGTTTAAAACACAGGAGAAACGTCTATTTCAAACTGCTCAGCTTTGTGTCCGTTCACCTTAGGAAGTTGCATCTATGTTTAGATTCAGCGAGTTAGAAACACGTTTCTTCTAAAAGCTTCTTTTGGATATTCCAGAGTGACTGACACTATAGGCTGTAATGAGAAATATCTTGCTCTAAAACAAAAATGCAGCTATCTAGCAGAATGATTGTCAAGCTGTACAATCAACTTACAGATTTAAATTGATGTGTGTGTGCAGCAGTGCAGAAATCCTTTCTTTGGAGAATCTGGAAACAGATATTTCCACCCATATACAGGCATATAAGAAGTAGCAATAAGACTGTGTTTAAAACACAGGAGAAACGTCTAGTTCAAACTGCTCTTCTTTGGGTTCGTTCACCTTAGGAAGATGCATCTATATTTAGATTCAGCGAGTTAGAAACATGTTTCTTCTAAAAGCTGTGTTTGGATATTCCAGAGTGACTGAGACTATAGGCTGTAATGAGGAATATCTTGCTCTAAAACAAAAACGCAGCTATCTAGAAGAATGGTTGTTTAGCTGTAGACTCAACTTACAGCGTTAAACTGTTGTGTGTGCAGCAGTTCAGAAATCCTTTCTTTGGAGAATCTGGAAACAGATGTTTCCAGCTATATACAGGCATATAAGAAATACAAGTGAGACTGCGATTCAAACACAGAAGAAACGTCTATTTCAAACTGCTCTACTTTCTGTTCATTTACCTTAGGAAGTGGCATCTATGTTCAGATTGTGTGAGTTAGAAACACGTCTCTTCTAAAAGCTGCGTTTGGATAGTCCAGAGTTAAAGAGACTATTGGCTGTAATGAGAAATATCTTGCTCTAAAACAAAAATGCAGATATCTAGCAGAGTGGTTGTCAAGCTGTACAATCAACTTACAGAGTTAAACTGATGTGTGTGTCCCGCTGTTCAGAAATCCTTTCTTTGGAGAATCTGGAAACAGATATTTAAAGCGATATAAAGGCATGTAAGAACTAGCAGTAATACTGCGTTTAAAACATAGGAGAAACCTCTATTTCCAACTGCTCTGCTTTGTGTTCGTTCACCTTAGAAAGTTGCATCTATGTTTAGATTCAGTGAGTTAGAAACACGTTTATTCTAAAAGCAGCGTTTGGATATTCCAGAGTCAATCAGATTGTAGGCTGTTATGAGAAGTATCTTGCTCTAAAACAAAAACGCATCTATCTAGCAGAATGGTTGTTAAGCTATAGAATCAACTTACAGAGTTAAACTGACGTGTGTGTGCAGCAGTTCAGATATCTTTTCTTTGGAGAATCTGCAAACAGATATTTCCAACCATATACAGGCATATGTGAACTACCAGTAAGACTGCATTTAAAACACAGGAGAAACGTCTATTTCAAACTGCTCAGCTTTTTATTCTTTCACCTTAGGAAGTTGTATCTATGTTTAGATTCAGCGAGTTAGAAACACGTTTCTTCTAAAAGCTGCGTTTGGATATTCCAGAGTGAATGAGACTGTAGGCCGTAATGAGAAATATCTTGCTCTAAAAGAAAAACGCAGCTATCTAGCAGAATGGTTGTCAAGCTGTACAATCAACTTACAGAGTTAAACTGATGTGTGTGGGCAGCAGTTGAGAAATCTTTTCTTTGAAGAATCTGGAAACAGATATTTATAACCATATACAGGCCTATAAGAACTAGCAGTAAGACTGCGTTTAAAACACAGGAGAAAAGTCTAGTTCAAACTGCTCTGCTTTGTGATTGTTCACCTTAGGAAGTTGCATCTATGTTCAGGTTCAGCGAGTTAGAAACACGTTTCTTCTGAAAGCTGGGTTTGAATATTCCAGAGTGAATGAGACTATAGGCTGTAATGAGAAATATCTTTCTCTAAAACAAAAACGCAGCTATCTAGCACAATGGTTGTCAAGCTGTACAATCAATTTACAGAGTTAAACTGATGTGTTGTGCAGCAGTTCAGAAATCCTTTCTTTGGAGAATCTGCAAACAGATATTTTCAGCCATATACAGGCATATAAGAACAAGCTGTAAGACTGCGTTTAAAACACAGGAGAAACGTCTAGTTCAAACTGCTGTGCTTTGTGTTCGTTCACCTTAGGAAGTTGCATCTATGTCTTGACTCAGCGTGTTAGAAACACGTTTATTCTAAAAGCTGCGTTTGGATATTCCACAGTGAATGAGATGGTAGGCTGTTATGAGAAATATCTTGCTCTAAAACAAAAATGCAGCTATCTAGCAGAATGGTTGTCAAGCTGGGCAATCAAGTCACAGAGTTAAACGCATGTGTGTGTCCAGCAGTTCAGAAAACTTTTCTTTGGAGAATCTGGAAACAGATATTTCCAGCAATATACAGGCATATAAGAAATAGCAGTAAGACTGCGTTAATACACAGGAGAAACGTCTATTTCAAACTGCTCTGCTTTGTGTTCATTCATGTTAGGAAGTTGCATCTATGTTTAGATTCAGCGAGTTAGAAACA
>NW_016108205.1:4802-7655 GCF_001604975.1 Cebus imitator | reverse complement strand
TACAGAGTTAAATAGATGTATCAATGTAGCAGTTCAGAAACCCTTTCTTTTTAGAATCTAGAAAGAGATATTTCCAGCCATATACATGCACATAAGAATTAGCGGTAAGATCGTGTCTAAACCACAGGAGAAACGACTCTTTCAAACTGCTCTCCTGTGTGTTCGTTCCCCTTAGGAAGTTGCATCTATGTTTAGATTCAGCGAGTTAGAAACACGTTTCTTCTAAAAGCTGCGTTTGGATATTCCTTTGTGAATTGCAGTGTAGGGTTTAATGAGAAATTTCTGGCTCTAAAACAGAAACGGAACTAACTAGCAGAATGACTGTCAAGGTGTGTATTCAACTTACAGAGGTAAGCAGATCTGTGAATGTAGCAGTTCTGAAACCCTTTCTTTGGAGAATCTAGAAAGAGATATTTCCAGCCATATACAGGCACATAAGAATTGGCGGTAACATCCCTTCTAAACCACAGGAGAAACGTCTCTTTCAAACTGCTCTGGTGTGTTTTCGTTCACCATTGGAAGTTGCATCTATGTTTAGATTCAGCGAGTTAGAAACACGTTTCTTCTAAAAGATGAGTGTGGATATTCCTGAGTGAATGGGAGTAAAGAGTGTAATGCAAATATCTGGCTCTAAAACAAAAACGGAGCTATCTAGCAGAATGATTGTCAAGGTGTATACTCAACTTACAGAGTTAAATATATGTGTGAATGTAGCAGTTCAGAAACCCTTTGGAGAATCTGGAAACAGATATTTTCAGCTACATACAGGAACAAAAGAATTCGTGGTAATATCGTGTCTAAGCCACAGGAGAAATGTCTCTTTCAAACTGCTCTGCTGTGTGTTTGTTCATCTTAGGAAGTTGCATCTATGTTTACATTCAGTGAGTTAGAAACACGTTTCTTCTAAAAGCTGCGTTTGGATATTCCTGAGTGAATGGGAATATAGGGTTTAATGAGAAATATCTGGCTATAAAACAAAAACGGAGGTATCTAGCAGAATGATTGTCAAGGTGTATACTCATCTTACAGAGTTAAACAGATGTGTGAATGTAGCACTTCAGAAACCCTTTCTTTCGAGAATCTAGAAAGCGATATTTACAGCCACATACACGAAAATAAGAATTAGCGGTAAGATTGCTTGTAAACCACAGGAGAAACACCTCTTTCAAACTGCTCTGCTTTGTGTTTGTTCACCATAGGAAGTTGCATCTATGTTTAGATTCAGCGAGTTAGAAACACGTTTCTTCTAAAAGCTGCGTTTGGATATTCTGGAGTGAATGGGAGTATAGTGTGTAATGAGAAGTATCTGGCTCTAAAACAAAAACGGAGGTATCTAGCCGAATGATTGTCAAGGTGTATATTCAACGTATAGAGTTCAACAGATGACTGAATGTAGCAGTTCAGAAACCCTTTCCTTGGAGAATATAGAAAGAGATATTTTCAGCCATATACAGGCACATAAGAATTAGCGGTAAGATCGCGTCTGAACCACAGAAGAAACGTCTCCTACAAACTGCTCTGCTGTGTGTTCATTCACCTTAGGAAGCTGCACCTATGTTTAGATTCAGCGAGTTAGAAACACGTTTCTTCTAAAATCTGCGTTTGGATATTCCTGAGTGAATGGGAGTATAGGGAGTAATGAGAAATATGTGGCTCTAAAAAAAAAAAAAACCGTAGCTACCTAGCAGAATGATTTTCGAAGTGTATATTCAACCTACAGAGTTAAACAGATGTGTGAATGCATCGGTTCAGAAACACTTTCTTTGGAGAATCTAGAAAGAGATTTTTCAGCCTATACAGGAAGGTAAGAATTAGCGGTAAGATCGCGTCTAAACCACAGGAGAAACGTCTCTTTCAAACTGCTCTGCTGTATGTTCGTTCACCTTAGGAAGTTGCATCTATGTTTAGATTCAGCGAGTTAGAAACACGTTTCTTCTGAAAGCTGCTTTTGCATATTCCTGAGTGAATGGGAGTATAGTGTGTAATGAGAAATATCTGGCTCTAATACTAAGACGGAGCTATCTAGCAGAAGGATTGTCAAGATGTATATTCAACTTACACAGCTAAACAGATGTGTGAATGTAGCAGTTCAGAAACCCTTTCTTTGGAGAATCTAGAAAGAGATATTTCCAGCCATTTACAGGCACATAGAATTAGCAGTAAGATTGCGTCTAAAACACAGGACAAACGTCTCTTTCAAAGTGCTCTGCTGTGTGTTTGTTCACCTTAGGAAGTTCCATCTATGTTTAGATTCAGAGAATTAGTAACAGGATTCTTCTAAAACCTGCGTTCGGATATCCCTGAGTGAATGGAAGCATAGTGTGTAATGATAAATATCTGGCTCTAAGACGAAAATGGAGCTATCTGGCAGAATGATTGTGAAGGTTTATATGCAACTTACAGAGTTAAACAGATGTGTGAATGTAGCAGTTCTGAAACCGTTTCTTTGGAGAATCTAGAAAGAGATATTTTCAGTCATATACAGGCACATAAGAATTAGCAGTAAGATCGCATCTAAACCACAGGAGAAATGCCTCTTTCAAACTGCCCTGTTGTGTGTTCGTTCACCTTAGTAAGTTGCATCTATGTTTAGATTCAGCGAGTTAGAAACATGTTTACTCTAAAGGTGCGTTTGGATATTCCTAGGTGAATGGGAGTATAGGGTGTAATGAGAAATATCTGGCTCTAAAACAAAAACGGAGCAATGTAGTAGAATGATTCTCAAGGTCTATATTCAACTTACCGAGTTATACAGATGTGTGAATGTAGCAGTTCAGAAATCCTTTCTTTGAAGAATCTAGAAAGAGATATTCCCAGCCATATAGAGGCACATAAGAATTAGCGGTAAGATCG
>NW_016108205.1:3262-4322 GCF_001604975.1 Cebus imitator | reverse complement strand
GGAAGTTGCATCTTTGTTTCGATTCAGCGAGTTAGAAACACGTTTTTTCTAAAAGCTGCGTTTGGATACTCCTGATTGAATGGGAGTATAGGGTGTAATGAGAAATATCTGGCTCTAAAACAAAAAAGGAGCTATCTAGCAGAACGATCGTCAAGCTGTATATTCAAACTACAGAGATAAACAGGTGTGTGAATGTAGCAGTTCTGAAACCCTTTCTTTGGAGAATCTAGAAAGAGATATTTCCAGCAATACACAAGCACATAAGAATGAGTGGTAATACTGCGTCTAAACCAAAGAGGAAACGACTCTTTCAAACTGCTCTACTGTGTGTTCGTTCACCTTAGGAAGTTGCATCTATGTTTCGATTCAGCGAGTTAGAAACACATTTCTTCTAAAAACTGCTTTTGGATATTCCTGAGTGAATGGGAGTATAGGTTGTAATAAGAAATATCTGGCTCTAAAAGATAAATGGAGCTATCTAGCAGAATGATTGTCGTTTATATTCAACTTTCGGAGTTAAACAGATGTGTGAATGTAGCCGTTCAGAAACCCTTACTTTGGAGAATCTGGAAAGAGATATTTCCAGCCATATACATTCACATAAGAATTAGCGGTCAGATCGCGTCTAAAAAACAGGAGAAACGTCTCTTTCAAACTACTCTGCTCTGTGCGTTAACCTTGGGAAGTTGCATCTATGTTCAGATTCAGCGAGTTAGAAACACGTTAATTCTAAAAGCTGCGTTTGGATATTCCTGAGTGAATAGGAGTATAGGGTGTAATGAGAAATATCTGGCTCTAAAACAAAAACGGAGCTATCTAGGAGAATGATTATCAAGGTGTATATTTAACTTACAGAGTTAAACAGGTGTGTGAAGATACCAGTTCTGAAACAGTTTCTTTGGAGAATCTAGAAACAGATATTTCCAGCCATATACACACATATAAGAATTAGCGGTAAGATCGTGTCTAAACCACAGGAGAAACGTCTCTTTCAAACTACTCTGATGTGTGTTCGTTCACCTTAGGAAGTTGCATCTATATTTGGATTCAGCGAGTTAGA
>NW_016108205.1:0-2511 GCF_001604975.1 Cebus imitator | reverse complement strand
TGTCAAGGTGTATATCCAACTTACAGATTTAAACAGGTTTGTGAATGTAGCAGTTCAGAAAACCTTTCTTTGGAGAATCTGGAAAGAGATATTGCCAGCCATATACAGGCACATGACAATTAGCGGTAAGATCGCGTCTAAATCACAGGAGAAACGCCTCTTTCAAACTGCTCTGCTGTGTGTTCGTTCACCTTAGGAAGTTGCATCCATGTTTAGATTCACCGAGTTAGAAACACGTTTCTTCTAAAAGC
Source organism: Cebus imitator (assembly GCF_001604975.1). Lineage (NCBI taxonomy): Eukaryota > Metazoa > Chordata > Mammalia > Primates > Cebidae > Cebus > Cebus imitator. Next base: position 2,260 of record NW_016108205.1, on the reverse strand, counting down.
TGCGTTTGGATATTCCTGAGTGAAAGGGAGTATAGGGTGTAATGAGAAATGTCTGGCTCTAAAACAAAAACGGAGCCATCAACCACAATGATTGCCAAGGTGTATATTCAACTTACAGAGTTAAACAGATGTGTGAATGTAGCAGTTCAGAAACTCTTTGTTTTGAGAATGGGGAAAGAGATTTCCAGCCATATATAGGCTCATAAGAATTAGAGGTAAGATCGCATCTAAACATCAGGAGAAAAGGCTCTTTCAAACTGCTCTGCTGTGTATTCGTTCACCTTAGGAAGTTGCATCTATGTTTGTATTCAGAAAGTTAGAAACACGTTTCTTCTAAAAGCTGCGTTTGGATATTCCTGAGTGAATTGGAGTTTAGGGTGCAATGACAAATATCTGGCTCTAAAACAAAAACAGAGCTATCTAGCAGAATGATTGTTAAGGTGTATATTCAACTTACAGAGGTAAAAAATGTGTGAATGTAGCAGTTCTGAAACCCTTTCTTTGGAGAATCTAGAAAGAGATATTTCCAGCAATATACAAACACATAAGAATGAGCGGTAAGATCGCGTCTATACCACAGGAGAAACGACTCTTTCAAACTGCTCTATTGTGTGTTCATTCACCTTACGAAGTTTCATGTATGTTTCAATTCAGCGAGTTAGAAGCACGATTCTTCTAAAAGCTGCTTGTGGATATTACTGACTGAATGGGAGTATGGGGTGCAATGAGAAATATCTGGCTGTAAAACAAAAACGGAGCTATCTAGCAGAATGATTGTCAAGGTGTATATTCAACTTACAGAGTTAAACAGATGTGTGAATGTAGCAGTTCAGACACCCTTTCTTTGGAGAATCTAGTAAGAGATATTTCCAGGCATATACAGGCACATAAGAATTAGCATTAAAATCGCGTTTAAACAACAGCAGAAAAGACTCTTTCAAACTGCTCTGCTGTGTGTTCGTTCACCTTAGGAAGTTGCATCTATGTTTCGATTCAGCGAGTTAGAAACACGTTTTTTCTAAAAGCTGCATTTACATATTCCTGAGTGAATGGTAGTATAGGGTGTAATGACAAATATCTGGCCCTAAAACGAAAATGGAGCTATCTAGCAGAATGATTGTCAAGGTGTATATTCAACTTACAGAGGTAAACAGATGTGTGAATGTAGCAGTTCACAAACCCTTTCTTTGGAGAATGTAGAAAGAGATATTTCCAACCATATACAGGCACATAAGAATTAGCGGTAAGATCACGTCTAAACCACAGGAGAAACGACTCTTTCAACCTGCTCTACTGTGTGTTCGTTCACCTTAGGAAGTTGCATCTTTATTTTGATTCAGCAATTTAGAAACACGTTTCTTCTAAAAGCTGCGTTTGTGTATTCCTGAGTGAATGGGAGTGTAGTGTGTAATGAGAAATACCTGGCTCTAAAACAAAAACGGAGCTATCTAGCAGAATAATTGTCAAGGTGTATATTCAACATACAGAGTTAAACAGATTTGTGAACGTAGCAGTTCAGAAACCCTTTCTTTGGAGAATCTGGAAAGAGATATTTACAGCCATGTACAGGCACATAAGAATTTGCGGTAAGTTCGCGTCTAAGCCACAGGAGAAACGTCTCTTTCAAACTGCTCTGCTGTGTGTTCCTTCACCTTAGGAAGTTGCATCTATGTTTAGATTCAGCGAGTTAAAAACACGTTTCTTCTAAAAGATGCGTTTGTATATTCCTGTGTGAATGGGAGTGTGGAGTGTAATGAGAAATATCTTGCTCTAGAACAAAAACGGAGATATCTAGCTGAATGGTTGTCAGGGTGTCCAATTAACTTACAGAGTTAAACTGATGTGTGTGTGCAGCAGTTCAGAAATCTTTTCTTTGGAGAATCTGAAAACAGATATCTCCAGCCTTAAGGAGGCATATAAGAACTTGCAGTAAGACTGCATTTATAACACAGGAGAAACGTCTATTGAAACTGCTCTGTTTTGTGTTCGTTCACTTCAGGAAGTTACATCTATGTTTAGATTCAACGAGTGAAAAACACGTTTCTTCTCAAACCGGCGTTGGAATATTCCAGAGTAAATGGGAGTATTGGGTGTAATGAGAAATATCTTGCTCTGAAACAAAAATGGAGCTATCTAGCAGAATGGTTGTCAAGCTGTACAATCAAAGAGTTAAACTAATGTGTACGTGCTGCAGTTAAGATATCCTTTCATTGGAGAATCGAGAAACTGATATTTCCAGCCATATACAGGCATATAAGAA
>NW_016108204.1:190845-225230 GCF_001604975.1 Cebus imitator | reverse complement strand
TTATTCCACTGAATCGTAAGGAAAGCAGCTCTTCTTCCAGCATACAGGGTCACTTAAACTTAACTGTTAACATAACTGTAGCTTGTGAAAGTTTAAATATGTATAAAATTTCTGGAGCAACATAATGTGCAAAGAGCATAAAACTGTTCATAGCTTTGATCTAGTAGTTCCAAATCTAGAAATTTATGCCAAAGAACTAATTAGAAGAATGCACAAATATTAAATTATCAGGATTTTTTACATGCTATTTATAATAGCAGATTGGAAACAACTAAATATGAAACACAAGAAAATGGCTTTAAAAACCACAGAATGGGCTACCAGGTCACTCTCAGACAAGTCTGCTGATCACATCATCATTTTCCTTAGTGTGGTATACACCCTTTGAGGTATACGTTACATGCATTCTTATCTGTTTCACTTACATTTTTATGACTTGCTTTTCCAGCAAATATTTCAGTGCTGTTTGATATTGCATGTTAGGTGCTGTGAGAAGTGAAGGGGAAATAAAAATCAATAACATAGTCTCTGTCCATAGGTGCTTACCATCCAGTGGAGCTCTGTTTTAAAATAATTGACTCAGGAAACATGTTTTGAATGAATACATATTATTAATATATAAATATGAATGTTATTTATATGAATATGTAATTATGAATATTAATATATTATTATATATTATAATTTTATATATTATATATATTTATATATTATATATAGTTATATATATTACATATGTTTATATATATTTATATGTTATATATATTTATATGATATATATATTTATACATATATTTATATGTTATATATTTATATATTATATATTACATAATATATATATTCTATATCATATATGTAATATATATTATATGTAGTAATATATATTATATTTTATATTATATATACTTATATAATATATATTACTATATATTATATATTTAATATATGTTATTTATATGAATATATAATTATGAATATGAATATATATTATTAATATATAAATATGAATATACATATATGAATATAATATATATGAATATATAAATATGAATATGTATATTAACAATATATATTCATATGTGATTAATATATTGATATATATTAATAAATATATTAATAATATGTTCATATATAATAATATATTGATATATATTAATAATATATAGTCAGATATTAATATATATTAATAATATATATTATTATAATATAATATATATTAATAATTATAATATATTAATATCTGACTGTATATTATTAATATATATTAATAATTGATATACATTAATGATTAATATACTAATTATAATTAATGCATTATTATATATTTATACGTTATATATTAGGAATAATATTTTAAATGTTTTTGTGGTAGTTTATTAATAAAATTAACATGGAGAATAAGCCCAGTTATTGGTGATAAGGAAATACCGTAAGTGTTAATTGTATTCATGTTGCTGCGAAGGACATGATTTCACTCTTTTTTATGACTGTGGAGTATTCCATAGTGTATATGTATCACATCTTCTTTAGTCCACTGTTGAAGAGCATCTAGGTTTATTTCTGGAAACCTGGGAAGTGATACCTTAAGAAATGTTTCAAATACCATAATGGAATAAAAGTGATAGTGTAGAAATTGGTGAAAGAAATATAGTCAAGGATGGCCCAAGGCAGCTCAGAATCTTCTGTGGCCTCAAATAGAAGGGTAATCAGCTGAACCTTTCATGTGCTGCCAAGGAGATGATAAGGCCAATGGATTCCAAGAAATGTCATGATCACAACTCAGAAAAAATGTTTAAAAAAAATAGAATTGATTGTAGCCTGAAGCCCAGGTAAAAATAACTACATCTGAGCAGACGCCAACTTGAAGGGGGCTGACACCGAAGAACGAGATAGAAAACTGAGCATCTATCTTTTGCCCATATTGACAGAAGCTGAGAAATTAAAAACAGACGCCTCTGTCCAAAGCAAGGAATAATATAACACTATAACATGTATGGGAAGTGGCTAAATTTTCTGCCAAAATGTAGAATACAGCCTTGCAATAAGACTTCATTTGAGCTATAGGAAAGTAAAAGTTGTATTTTGCACATCCAACTGCATAAAATTACTGAAACATAAAAAAATTGATTGAGACCATGTTTTCTGCCATCAGAAATAAACAATGGCTCAAAGCAGAAATTAAGTTTAAAGTTATTTTTCTACACCCTTTTGTATCTCGGCAAATACATAATATTTAAAATAACACAATTTTATAATCTTGTTTTTTCATAGCTGATAGTCTTAGAATGTGAAAGAGGCCTAGATTTCTAACCACCTTCAAGAGGCCCTGATACCCAGACAGAATGATCCCATTTTGTTGTTTCATTGGAAAATTTTTGGTCAGAGTTTTGTAAACTCTGCAGATATCAATACAATATTATCTAATAACTAGAATGGAATACTCACCAAAAAGAAATTCAACAACAGCACTTGGATTAAAGGTCATAATGTAAGTTAAATAATTTTTTCAGTACTAGAGCTGGTAAGCCACAGAGGAGTAGAGCTTCATCTCCAGAAGTGGCATAGCTTCCATTCCAGAATTGGAAGCATGTTAAAGAGTTGCATAACAGAAGACTATCTTCATGGAATGAATTATATGTGGATAAAACATGACCAGTTACATATTACATTTCTTCTATTTTTTTGGAACCCAAATATATCATAGTAATATTCACTGCTACGACTTCCTGAGAGATTAGAATTTTGCACTGAATCTCACAAGTAATCACTTTCAAATCGAAGTTTAAAATGTGAATCTAGGTACAAAGATGCTCTACAAAGTCGCCTCTTAGTAATCTCTCAAATTACCGAAAGTTAGCACCAGAACTATTAGTCATTATTCTCTGGTTAAATTCTATAAGCAGAACAGTCTAGGGAGAAATTCTATTTTGTTACACCATCTGCTTCAAAAAATGCTTTTTGAGCTATCTTAAGTAATTTTTCTCTCTCTATGTTTTTCTACTAGTTCTCAAGTTCAGTGAATTGATTTCATCCAATACCAGTTTATGTGCTTCAAGACTTCTGCTTGCTCTCAAGAATATAAAAATGTAAGAATAAATGGCCTAAAAACCCTGTTAGTAGCAATAAATGGCACACAGTTTTGAAACTTTGAATTTTTATTATTTGGGTTGACTTTTCTTTTTTGCTGTGTGAAGATGCAGAGCATCATTTCCTATTGGTCTGCACTGTGCATCCTATATCACCATCCCTGTCTTATACCTTCTATAAAGCACAAAAGAGGACATTGAATCAGCTCATCATTCAAACCTCCCTTCTAATTCTCCTTTAGGAATGTTAATATTTTTAGTTTTGCTTCAACCATAATCTGCCCACGCAGATGCTAGATTTCACTATGCCATTACAATGGAAATATGTCTGAACAAATTCTTGAACCACTAATTTCAATTGATGGTATTACAAATAAAAGTACAGGATCTATGAGAACAGTCTTCAAATCTTTACAGAGTTAGTAGGCAACAGAGACATTTGACCTAAGAAGTCAGTCTATTAACAAAATGTTACTGTGTCCAAAAGAGATGATGTTTATAGGCATCTTTTTTTAAAATAAGAAGTTACTCTTATCATTTTCTTGGTCATTTTTAATCAGCATAGCAGACAATTCTTTACAAAAAGAGATTAGAAAATATTTAAATGTACACCAGGTGCAGTGGCTTACACCTGTACCCAGCACTCTGAGAGGGAGAGGAGGGAGGATCACCTGAGGTTGGGAGTTCAAGACCAGCCTGGCCAGCATGGGGAAACCCCATCTCTACTAAAAATACAAAAATTAGCTGAGTATGGTGGCAAGTGTCTGTAATCCCAGCTACTGGGGAAGCTGAGGCAGGAGAATCGCTTGAACCTGGGAGGCACAGGTTGCAATGAGCCAAGATTGGGCCATTGTACTCCAGCCTGGGCAACAGAGTGAGACTCAGTTTCAAGAAAAAAAAATAAATAAAGTTATCTGTATATAATGACTTAATATTAATAAGTCCATAATAATGGTCTATAACATCCATTGGTAAAGAGTATTTTGGTCAAAAGCCCATACAAATTTTTTACAATGCTGTAAGGAAAGAGCTTTCTTATCATAATAAGCACTTCTCAAAATGGTTTCTGTGAACTTTGCTTCATCTCATCCATCTATTGTAACAAAGTTTTATAATAGGTATTTGAATATCCACATCTCCAGACACTTTTCTTTCAGGTAATGGTTGCCCTTTATTGCCACGGAATTGAAGGAATTTATGGAGAGACATCTTGTCCAGGATGTCACTATCAAATCTTAAGAGAATGAGGAGGTTGAGAAGATCATAGTACTGGAAATTCCCCGAAAGCAGACTTGGAGCTCACATGCCGGTAAGACCTGCTAGATCACCTTATTATTTCATTTTTTAGATGAGATTGTCCCATGCCTCAACTACCTCTCTAAGGATATTAATAAAACATTTTAAAATAAATGAACACATTTTAATTGCTACACTTTCTACCTAACAGTCTTCATTCGTGTTTTCCATAAGAAGTTTCTGCAGTGGAGCTAGACTAAGGTAAGTAAGAGTAATTTCAGTTGTGAGATCTATATCAGCGAAAGCCCAGAAGGCCAATTGACTCTGTGAATATTATAATATTTACCAATTTGGAAGACATTTCTGTGAAGTAATTCAAAATATTAAACCCTAGAAGAGCTCTCTGGATTGAGGAGTTAGCAACATTTCTGAAAGAAGCCCTATAGTACCACCATACTACAACCACCATTGAATTTGCCACTAGGCAATTCTATGTATATTAATATAGTAAAAACTGCCCTGTAAAGATTAAAATGGTATACTCCTTGAACAGTATCTATACAACAGGAAACAATAAAAATTCTATAAAATGTTTTATACAGAATATTTTATTACTTTGCATTATGTTCATATTGCCAATGTATAAATGAAATTTAAACAAGTTAATACAATGAATTTTTTAAAGTTTTTCTATATGTGTTATTACACAGTAATAAAAAGCCTTTTATTAAGGAGCTATGTATTTTACACCCCCCTTCGCCTCCATACTGGCTACAGAAATATCCCCTAACCCCTACAATACCTTCAATCATTATATATTCACAAAATATTCTCAATGTTTTAAAAGTTTTTTTTAAAGTTCTGAAACTTTTATTCACATGTGGCGCAAATTTTCTACTATAAAGCAAGTTATTTTCTATTAATGTTATTAGCTAGGAGCATGATTAAAAAAATAAAGAGAGAGAATTAGTATATGTTATTTTAAAAGACCCGTTTGGGTATTAAGTGAAATTGAACCTCTTTTAATGGATATGAACAATATTGAAATGTATGTTATTTTGAAGAGAAGAATCTTTTATTAAAATGACTGCAGTTTTCTCATTTGTAAAATGAAATAATGATATTTTATAATATATTACTTCCTGACATTTAAGGTTTATGTAAAGTCTTAGCCTTGGGAATCTTCCAGTTAGCCTGTTCCAACACATTGTACTGGGTGACATTTAAAGTCTTTACAAGCTCATGTGGTATTTAAGCCCTCATTGTCATTGCTCTGTTGCCTTACAGCAGATTTTTCTCATGAATGAAACCCACTGACCCGACTAACACCACCAAAAAAATATAAACTCATTAAAGGCCAAGTAGATCTTATAAACCAAATCACTAATCCCTTAAACTATTTTTGCTTCCCAGAAATATTTTGTTCTTAAAGACTTGGCTTTGATGGGAGGTCATCCATTAGTATTTTCAACAGGGCTATTCCAAAGTCCCCTAATCTAATTAAAGCTGTCTAAAACAATGTTCAATTCCACCCCCTTTAGAAGTTTCTAATGAATTTTAAGAGTTTTTCCCTTGTGATTCACGAAGAAATCTATTAAAGATAATTTTATTCAAGATCACCTGTCAAAATTCCTCTGTCTTCATTCTATTACTATTTACCCACTCGAATGTCTTTGCGATTTTTGAAAACAGCTATTTGAATTGTCTCTGAAAGGTGACATATCTGTGTTTCTCCAGGATTGCTCCCTGGTGCATTTAGTTTGAGGGTGAGGTCACGTTTTCCTGGATGGTCTTGACACTTGTGGTGTCTAGGCATTGTAGAACTAGGCATTTATTGCAGACTTTGTGGTCTGGGCTTGTTTGTACCTGCCTTTCTTGGGAAGGCTTTCCAGGTATTTGAAAGGACCTGGATGTTGTGATATAAGCTGTATCCACATTTACAGGCATCCTAAGCCTAGTAATCCTGTGGTTCTTCAGACCCATGGAGGTATCGCCTTGGTAGTTTGGATAGGAATTTTCTGGATTACTAGGCAGAGACTCTTGTCTTCCCTTACTTTCTCCCAAATAAATGGAGTCTCTCTCCTTCCCTGTGCTGAGCCACCTGAGCTGGGGGTGGGGTGTCACCAGCACTCCTGTGGCCACCACCGCCAGGACTGTGCTGTCTCAGACCTGAAGCCAGAACAGCACTGGTTCTCACCCAAGGCCTACTATAGCCACTACTGTCTATGTTTACTCAAGGCTCTAGGGCTCTACAATCAGCAAGTAGCAAAGCCAGACAGACTGTGTCTCTCCCATCAGGTCAGTGAGCTCCTCCAGACCCCAGGTGGGTCCAGGATGACATCTAGGAGCCAGGGACTGGAGTCAAAAATGTTGGAACTGTATCTTATGTTCTATTCTGCTAAACTAGCACTCAAACCACTAAACAAGAGTCTTTCCCCTTCTTCCCTCCCGCTTCCACAAGGCCACCACGGACTCTCAGCAGGTACTGCCAGGCTACTGCTGATGTTCACTTAAGGCTAAAGGGGCTCTTCCGTCAACTCGCGGTGATGCTTGCCAGGCTTGGAACTCATGCTTCAGAGCAGTGGGTTCCCCACTGGCCCAGCACAGGTCCAGAAATGCCATCCAAGAGCCAAGGCCTGAAATTGAGAACCCCAATAATGGCAGCAGTGAGCCATCCAAAGTGACCCCTGCCATTGCACCAGGAGCAGCAGCAGAAGTGGCTACAGGAGTGGCAGTGGGACCCCTGTGCCCCGTGGCTCCTGTGCTCCACATCCCTGAGGCAGCCAACTGTGCCACTCCTACCTTCACGTGGCAGGGCAGGATCCACTCCTAGGTGTGAAGACTCTGCTGCTTCACTCCCTGGACCTGTGTCACCACTCTCATCCTCCACCTCAGGGGGAGGGGCTGGGGGGCCACAGGGAGGAGGCAGACAATCCCCATGGCTGGCTCTGGGAGGCTCCTGGAGCCCACTACTCTGGGGGTCGCCACAATAGGGCCAAACCAAGCTGCCCACTGTTGGGAGAACAGTGAAGTTGGACATAAAGGAGCAGGCAGAGAAGGGCCCAGCTGGGACCTGGAGCCCCCACCCCAGGCTGCAAGGAGGTGCAGCCAGGGCTGCATACTTCATGCAACGGATGGGAGCCAGGAATGAGTGGGAACCCCACTCCTGAGTAGTTGGGGTGGGAGCTCCCCAGGTGCATCTGCAGCCTCCCTGCTGCAGCTGTGGACTCAGGCATCTCGGCACTCTCAAGGGCCTGGGTCAGTCCCCTGCCCTACCCCATGCAGGCTTAGAAGTGCCTGCTCCCACTGCCTGGCTTCTCCCTGATGTCAGCCTCAAGTCAGGACCAAGCCCAGGCACTGTGGCAGCCCAGCCAGGCACACACATGCTTGGGGCAGCACTGACACACCAGCCCCTTGCCACTTCAGCCCCCTCCAGACTTTGGGTGCCAACAAGCAGGGGAGAGAGGCTGAGGAGAGGCTGAGGACAGCCTGGCACTGGACTGCAGGCACACCTTGGCATGAACAGCGTGGGTGCCATGAACAATCAGCAGGAGGCAGATGGGCTCCTGGGCAGAAAGGGCTGGTCCCAGTGAAGCCCACCTTCAAACCAGGGAGAGTCTCAAGCCTGGGGGTCAGGCCGCCAGTCCTGCAGACCAGACTGGAAACTTGTGGTACTTTTCCCTGGGTCTGCCCATGGCCACCCATGGACCAATTGGCATGCACTTTTTCCCCCGCTAAGGACTGTAAAAACCCGAGACTCAGCCAGACTCAAGCAGAGGATAGAGAGACGGTGGGGAGATGATGCGACAACCAGCTGCAGAGAGAAGCTGCCCACCCCAGAGTCTCCTCTGTGCTGAGAGCTGAACACTTATGAGAATAACCTGCCTAGCGGAGAGGGGCTACCCTATCTGCCCAGAGCTGAACACTCAACAGGACAACCTGACTACAGAGAGGAGCCGCCCACTGCAGGTCTTCCCTGAACTGTTCTGTCAGTCAGTAAAGCAACTATTCATCTTGCTCACTCTCCACGTGTCTGCATACCTCATTCTTACCGGACTCAGGGCAAGAACTCAGGACCTGCTAAATGTCAGTGTTAAAACAGCTATAATACAAATAAAGCTGAAACACCACTTGCTTGCCACATTGCAGGCCACAAAAAGAAGAAAAGAGAGGAGGGAAGAAAGAAGGAGAGCTGCAGCCCTTTGGGATCCCAGACTTGGGAGCTTCTGGACCCAGGGCTGTGAGTCCCCCTTTAGGGCCCTGCCGTTCCTGGAATCTCCAAGCTTGCAGGCACCACCACGTTCCCTGGCACCAGTCATGGAAGTTTCTTGTGGTGTGCCTGGTCCGGCTGCAGCCTCATAGTAAGCCAGCACCTGGAACCGCACACCCCACTACAGCAGCCAGGGTGCCTGACTGTGCAAAGGCTGGACTCCCGCGCTCACTTGCTCACACACCTCTCATCACTCCACTCCAATCTCTTTGGAGTCGTGGGACCCAGGGCAGTATTGCAACCTGAGCACAGCCTGCCAGACTGAGAGGGTCCAGCGGGCCTGGCAAAACTCGAGCAAAGGCACCACCAGTCACAGAGGTTTCTGGTTGGAAAAGTAACACTCCCAAGGACCTAGTAACACCAAAAGCCCACGTGATACTCTACCCTCCATGGCCAAGCTGGTACCTAATTTTTTATTCTTACGAAGATGCTTTTTTTGTGTGTAGATGGTTGCTAAAGTTGGTGTTCCTGCTGGAGGGATGACTACTGGAGACTTCTATTCAGCCATCTTGCTGTGCCCCTCCCATACGTGTTAACTTTTAAATAAGGTATACTCATTACCTTTCAGTCTGGAAATGAACTTTTAGTTTTATATCATAATATGAAGTACACCCATTTTTTCTATTTTATCATTTCAATAAAATTTTAATGAAAATGGCACATTGAAAACATGATTATGAGTCCTTGCTAAAGGCTGGGTGTGATTGATCACCCCTGTAATCCCAGCACTTTTGGAAGCAGAAGCAGGAGGATCACCTGAGGCCAGGACTTCAAGGCCAGCCTGGGCAACACAGCAAGACCCTCAACTTTACAAATAATTATAATAAATACTTAGCAATTAATGTAGCATATACTGAGTAGTCAATAAATGTCTTCTGAGGAAATGGATTAATGACTATGTTTGCTCAGAGTATTCAGGGCTGCAAAATGTAATCAGCCTAAAGGGTATGAGCTCTCTGATATGCATATACTGTGTAATACCAACACATATCTCCTTTATATTTTTTGTAAAATGACAGGTTATATTATTTGGGAGCAGTGACTTTTTAATTCATCACCTGAGAATCTTCAGGGAAAACTACAGATCAAGCACTGGTTTTTAAAAACTCCCTGGTTGATTCCACTATGCAGAGAAGTCTTATATTGTAGTGTACTACCCAGGTTATATACCAAACTGGAACATTAAATCCAAATCTCTAGAAGTAGGGCATGGGTATCATGATGTTCTTAAGTTCTCTAGGTCAGTATCTACATGAAGACCAGATTAAGAACCACTGAAATGGACTTTATATCTCCAACCTATTCATTTTATAAGTGAGGATGATTGAGGCCCAACAGCTCAGTAGTCTTGCCCGTAATTAAATGGCTAATTAGAATCTGTGTTAGAAGTCAGTCCACATTTATCACATGAATGCAAAATATGGAAGAAACCATTTTAAAGGAGAGAGACATATTTCAGACTACCAAGAATATATGAAAATAGGCCATCATTCAGAATCTTCTAGAAGAGCTAGCCAATTATGCATCATATCTATTTATTGCTTCCACTCTTTGATGATTATGAAAAGCCTTTCAACTAAATTTAGAGGGAGCCTTGGGACTATGAGTGTCACACCCTGAGGAATCGTCTGCCCCAGTTATGGGTCCATTAACGTGTTAATGGCTAGAGTTTAACAGAATGAAAACAATAGGAAAAGAGAAGATATATCTTCAGAGCACTGGCTGTTCTGTGCTGGGTTTCCTGTGTGGAAAATCAAACGACTTGCAACTAATTGTTTGTGTGCAAAAGTCTTTGGCAGTGGTGCCAACAAAAGCACTGGATAGTGTGTCTGCTCAAAGCAAAACACGTCAAATTATGTATTCAGCAAATCCGTATTATCAGAACCCAGGTCATGTGAGTTACTTGCTTTTTAGTTATGCTTCAGGAGGCCCTTCCTGTGAACATAATGTCTGGCCTGTAAACACAGGGCTGCCAAGACAGAGCCACAGGTGACCATGACTTGGCAACTGATAAAACACCAGCCATGCTGGAAACAATAAAAAACGGACAGGATTTTCCATCTGGTTTTCAATACAGATAGACAGCACAAAGAGTTTCTTGAAGAAAATTGATATTAACAATTGAACATAATGCTCAATACATTTCCCTATAGTATCAAGCTGATACTTAAAATTTTGGAATTTTTTTTATTCAAACTGACTAATTTAAAGTCTACATAAATACAACATTATGGCTAAATACTAAATCATTTATTCTTTTACCTTTTTCCTTATTTCTTCTTATGCTTCTAAAGACTTGTTGCTAATATTTATTTTCTCTTTAACCTTAGGAAAATGGCATGCAGAATGTGTATACTGAGAATTTTACAAGTAAATAGTCAAACTTCACTTTCTGTCCCACTCTGCTCCATAATACTTGACAAATGGGATGCAAAAAATGTGTCATTCACCTAACAATATCAACTTTTGCACTGATTCTCTCTTAACAGTATGTATTTCTTTATCAGTTTGACCTCTCAAACCCCAGAGATACTCACGTAAACTCAAACCTTACTGGAGTTATCGCTTTTCAATTTTCACCCTACGTCATGTTCTGCAACATGATCACATCTCATACTATATATTTCATCTCCTATAAATCCTCCAAATGAATACATGCATATAGATGTCACATACATATATGACAAAGAACATGTGAGCAAGCTTTTGCACCTGTGAATAAGCTATTCCTGTTCTCAGGGATTTTAAATTCCAGCCTCAAGATGTGGTGACTGAAAACCAAGACCTGTGCCAGGGAAACAATGTCCTATTCCAGGCTCTGCCACTTTATAGGCAAGCCAGATGGAACAATTTTAGGGTTCTATTTTCCTCATCCATAAAATTGGAATAAAAATGTTACAGCTTATTTTTCAGAATTTTTAAGATCAAGTGAGCATGAAGGCATGAAGGCATCTTTAAGAGGCATGTGATTGATATTCTTTTGTCATAAAGAAGAATTCCCACATATTAAGATTAAATTACCTTGTAGTTTAAAAGGAAACTTAGAAAAAAACTTCTCTAACTGACGCCTAAATCCAAAAATTAATTCTTGTTATCTGGCAAATGGCCACCAATTTCTGCTTGATTACATTTAGTTATGGGAACTCTTTATGTCAGAAAGCAACACATTCTAATCTTAATAATGTGCATTTAACCATGATAGTGAAAGTAATGTGCCATCTCTAATACCAAATCCTGTTCTCTGACATTTTAAATTCCAGTACCCAAGTTGTGGTGACTGAAAACCAAGACCACTGCAAGGGAAACTATGTCCTATTCCAGGCTTTATAAATTGACAAATTTATAAAGCTTAAAAATATGTATTTATATACGTCAATTTTAAAATTATATATGTTATATAATGTCATATATATGTCAGTTTCTAAATTAACAAAATTATCAATCTGATATTGCAAAAACAAAACAACGTAATTTGTTTCTTTGTGTGTGCTTGTCATTAGCATCAAAAGATAGGCAATTTAATTATATCTAATCCTCCTATTTAAAAAAAAAAATCAGTAAAAGTCAGACCACAAGCATAAAGACAAGATTTTCCATTCTGAAACTTCAGCTTCTACACTCAGATATAAAGAATGAGTCTTGAAGTGATTTCTACATTTAGCAAATCCAGATTTAACCTAAGAATAGTAAATAAGTGGAAATGATCTTAAGAGAAACTAAAGGCTAAAAGAAATGTTTGAGTAATGATGACTATCAAAGATAACCATATAAATAGGTGCTTAATACATTAATCATCAGAGAAATGCAAATTAAAACTATAATTAATTTTCAGTACACAACAGAATGTTTAACGAGAAAATAACAATTCAAAGTAATTGTGTGCATATAGAGCCACTGGAATTTAATATATGGCTGGCAGGAGTGATATTTATACAGCCTCCTAAAATGGAGATATTCCATATTGATACTGATCAACAGATAACAGAGCTGTTAGGTGGTTACATAGGAGTCTACATTTATAAAAATTAATTAATTTATATATTTAAAATTGTGCACAAAACTACTAACAGTAGGGGCTTAGAATTTTAAAATAGTATATTCTAAAATATAATTCACCTTTGTTTTCTTATCTGAGCATCTTTAGAATACAACAAAATAACATTTCATGTGATAGAGTCAAGTTGGAAAGAGTGACCAAGAGCTTAATTTGAATTAATTATTGTGTTTACAGAAAAGAAGCTACTCTATAATTGTGTTTGGGCAGTAAGACAGTATATTTACCTCTTCTGAATGTCCTTCTGTTTACTTAATATAAGAACTTATAAAAAGGAGCCACAGTGTTTCTCATTGATGAAAGAATTCTTCAAAAATAAATAAATTTGGGGCCAGGTGCATTGGCTCATGCATGTAATTCCAGTACTTTGGAAGCTCAATGTGGGGGCAGATTGTTTGATCCAGGAGTTCAAGACCAGCCTGGGCAAAATGGAGAGACATCATCTCTTTTAAAAAATTTAAAAAATTAGCCAGGTATGGTGGCATGCACCTGTAGTGCCAGCTACTCCAGAGGCCACAGTGGGAGAATCAGTTGAGCCCAGGAGGTCAGGGCAACAGTGAGCCATGGTAACACCACTGCATTCCAGCCTGGGTGACAAAGAAAAACCATGTCCCAGATAAATAAATAGCATTTACTTTATTTACTGCTAAGGTGAATTAGGTATGACCTGGGTCAACAAATAGATTTAATTGAGGAGTAGCCTTACTATTATGGAATTCTATAGCAAATTCTAGTTAAAATGACTTGTACTCTATAACGTTCCTGAAAAGTGGAGTTTTATAAAGACAGCAGTCATTTAGAAAAGCATATTAATGTGTGTGCCAGAGTTTCATGACCTCAAGGACCTGAATTTTCAAGACACTGCAAAAAGATCATGTTCTTAGGAACTTTACTAATTCCCGAGGCAGATACCTTGGGGTGAAGGGAGGATGTTCACCCTGCCCACCATCTCCCTTCTCTGAAAACTGTACAGCTGCTGTGCATCTGGGTGGGCCCTAGCATCAGCCACAACTACACTCAATATTTTCAATTTCAAAAAGAGTCTAAACAGCTACCTCCCACAGAAAGAAGTACCAAAAATAAAAGTAATCATACTCTTGTTATTAATAAAATAAAAATTAAAGAAACATGGAAACTAACTAGAACATCTAGTACTGTAAAAATAATTCATCTAAAGAAAGGAGAGGGAGGCTCGGTGTGATGGCTCATGCTTGTAATCCCAGCACTTTGGGGGGGCGAGGTGGGTGGATGACCTGAGGTCAGGAGCTCGAGACCCAAATGGCCAACATGGTGAAACTCCATCTCTACACAAAACTGAGCTGGGCATGGTAGCAGGTGCCTGTAATCACAGCAAGCTACTCAGAGGCTGAGGCAGAAGAATCACTTGAACCTGGGAGGTGGAGGTTGCAGTGAGCTGAGATTGCACCACTGTATTCCAGCCTCCCAGATAAGAGTGAGATTCCATCAAAAGAATGAGAGAAAGAGAGAGAGAGAGCGAGAGAGAGAGAGAAGGAAAGAAGGAAGAAAGGAAGGAAAGAAAGAAAGGAGAAGGAAAGAAAAACTCTAATCCCTTCTTGAGAAATTTTTTCAACTGAATGAAAAGAAAAATTAATCAGGCAAAGGAAGGAAAAGGGATTCATACAAAATTGAATGTAAAAATGTGTACTTTTTATTCTGACATTATATTACCTGATGGGAGCTTATGAGAGAAAAGAGAACATTTCTGAGCCAGAAACCTTGCTCCACGGAAGAGCAGGTTAACAGGTCATGTCTTTTTTGGAGTTGCAACCACCATGAGAGAGTAAGAGAATCTTTGCTGGGCCCAGAACAGTGGCTTATACCTGTAATCCCAGAACTTTTAGAGACCAAGGTGGGAGGATTGTTTGAGGCCAGGAGTTTGAGATCAGCCTGGACAACATAGCGAAACCCCATCTCTGCAAAAAAAAAATTTTTTTTAAGCTGGATGTGGTGATATGTGCCTGTAGTCCTAGCTGCTCAGGAGGCTAAGACAGGAGGGTCACTGGAGCCCAGGAGGTCAAGGATACAATGAGACATAATCATGCCACTGCATTCCAGCCTAGGCCACAGAGCAAGACTGTCTCTAAAAGAAAATAAAATAAAAAATAAAAAGAAAAAGAATCTCCACTGATACTAGGTGCTGCTTACTTTCAGTGCGTGACTCTAAAGCTCGGGCCTGTCTGTCCCCTGCACCGAAATCCCTGCCCTCCACTTCCCACCCTACCCTTAGGTTAGTTTTGGGTTTTATACCCGAAAAGCAGAAGGTATGCTCTAAAATGCAGGGGAAATTGTCTAGTTATATGATTTAGCTCAACCCATTTATGTTTATTTAATAAACGTTCAATAATAAATATTATTCTAATGATAGATCTGGAACAAGAAAGGCTATAAAGGGAAATAAAACAGATTGTTTGAAAGTGTTGTGTGGGCCAGGTGTGGTGGATTACACCTGTAATCCCAACACTTTGGGAGGCTGATGCTGGCAGATCACTTGAGGCCAGCCGTTCAAGAGCAGCCTGGCCAACATAGCATAACCTTGTCCCTAATGAAAATACAAAAAAATCAGCTGGGTATGGTGGTACACAACTATGATCCCAGCTACTTGGGAGGCTGAGGCATGAGAATTGCTTAAACCCAGAAGCCGGAGGTTGCAGTGAAACAAGATCACATTGCACTCCAGCCTAGGTGACAGAGCAGGACTGTCTCAAAAAATAGAAAGTGTTGTGTGATGAATAATTTTATTTGCCAGCCTGACTGGGCCATGGATATTTGAGCAAACATTCTCTGTGTTTCTTTGAAGGTGGTATTCAATGAGATTAACATTTATATTGTTAGACAGAGTAAAGCAAGTTGCTCTCTATAAGGTGGGTGGTCCAGGAGGTATCTACATTAAGGAATATATTGCTTTACCAATTCGGTGAAGGCCTGAATAGAACAAGACACTGACCTAGCCCCAAGTAATAAAGAGTTCACCTGCCAGGGGACCTTCAAACTTAAACATCAGCTCTGCAGATTTTGAACTTGCCAGTCTCCATAATCCACAGGAGCCAATTCCTTGTAATATATAATAAATAAACATATCCTATTGGTTCTGTTTCCCTAGAGAACCTGACTAATCAAGTTGGCTTCCAAGGATTTAAAAGTCATGGTGGGATTGGGGGTGGTGGGGACATTGGAGACCAATGGGAAAACACAATTACAATGAAGGATGTACAAGAGGGAAAAGGATATCCTAAAGCCCTCATATGTGGAGTAATTCAATTTTATTTTTCCACAGGAAATAAGGGTGTTAGGAGATGATGAAGGCCAATCTGGTCCCAGCATTAGCATGAAGACAAAAGTCCTGATGGTCTTCAGGGATGGCAGAGCTAAACAAAATGTTTGTGAAAAGACTGATACAGGCAAAAACAAAAAATTCTGGTTTTAGGGAGCAATTTAAGTATATTTAAATATTGCTAGCACTAATTACTACTTTGGCAGCTCCAGAAATTCCTGGATAGATGGGCGTAGGAGGGTGTTCTAGTAGAAAGAAAAGATAAGCAGACTTGTCTTCAAGCTGAATTATCATGTCAAACAAATGAATTTTATTTCACTTATTTATTTGGCATAACTTATGAGAAGCTGATGGATACCCCTCTAAGTCCCCCTCCCACCTCCCACTGCTGTGCATCTGTTGGTACCTCAACTGACTACAAGTAAAATAAATAATAAATAACTAGAAGAAAAACTAAATCATTATTCTCTAATTAATGATTTTGAAGGTGACAATTTGAAATAATTAAATATTGTTTAGCATTTGATAATCAAATAATAATTTGCACAGCTATCTATAGTTTGGTGATCCTTAAATTTTTGAGGGGTAAAAAAGCCTTTGAGAATTTCCCATAAGCTACGGAGCCTCTACTTCCTAAAATACACATATTTGCCCCCTCCCCTGCATATGCACAGAATTTTGCATCTGTTTAATGGGGGTTATGGAAAATATCTAAGAAATCCACATATTTTTCTTTTTAGCTTCTTAACAGATCCCTTTCCCCACCTCACAGTGTGGAAGCAATAGATTTCTATTTTCTTTCTTTCTGTCTTTTTTTGAAACAAGAGTCTTGCTCTGTTACCCAGGCTGGAGTACAATGGCAGGATCTCAGCTCACTGTAACTTCCGCCTCCCAGGTTCAGGCAATTCTCCTGTCTCAGCCTCCCGAGTAGCTGGGACTACAGGCACCTACCACCACATCTAGCTAATTTTTGTATTTTTAATAGAGACAGGGTTTCACCTGTCAGGTTTGTCTCGAACTCCTGACCTCAGGTGATCTGCCTGCCTTGGCCTCCCAAAATGCTAGGATTACAGGTGTGAGCCACTGCACCTGGCCAGATTTCTATTTTCTTAGTGCTTATCCTTATCTTTTTAAACAAACATCTTTCATTTAAAATAAAAAAGAAAAAGAAATACAGAGGTGCTGAACATCCTTCATTTAAAAAAAAAAAAAAGAAAAAGGAATACAGAGATGTTGGGGGATACTAACCCCAAACGAAAACTCAGAACTCTAAAATTTTGTTATTCGGGACTTGTTGTTATCACCGATTTCATTTTTTAGATCAGTAAAGAGAGAGGGAAAAAAAGATCAAGGATTATTTGGCTAAAATATGTGACTTTGGTATCTGTAGTAGGCTGTATTTACATGCTGTGAGTTTTCATATGTCTGGTAGTTTAAACAGAGATAAATTATCAAAGCAAAATAGGATCATTCTCCAATTGGGGATCAATTAATAAAAAATGGTAGGTCTGAAACCACAGTAACAAAATGTTCAACAGCAATAATTATTTGCCTTAATAATTTCTATCAGACTTAGAAATGCAAATAAGAGAAATAAAAATATAAAATAAAAATCTTTTCCTTTAAAATATTATATTATTTATAACCAAGCAAAACAAATATTTATACTAAAGGAAAATAAAAATACTTTATTTCAAGATATTTAATTATTTATTAAAATTATTTTAATTCCTTCTATAAAGCATCTCTTCAACATAATTCTGAGGACTAAGTTTTGAAAAGAAAGAAAAGGAGTTTGTCAGTTAATATTAATAAGTGTTTCTCCATACTCCTGTTGAGAATTAGTAGCAGAAAGCAGTAAGGGAATGCATAACAGACATTAAAACTTAAGGTCTTCCATTAACTGTAAGTAATAAATGATACATGTTATTAAAATCACTTGCCATTATAATAAAATAAGATCACTTTGCCATTATAATAAAAGGAGGCAAAAAGGAACCATCAAAGGACTAAGAATTTTTTGATTGGATGGTCCTTATACATTGTTTAATATATCCTATCTTAAAGGACAGAGGAAAACAATATAATATAAAGGTTCCTCAAAAAATTGAAAATAGAATTACCATATGACCTAGCAATCTCACTATTGAGTATATATCCAAAATAATTCAACACAGAATCCAAGAAATATTTGCACCCCATTTTTAGCGCAGCATCATTCATAATAGCCAAGAGATGGAAGCAAACCAAAGGTCTACCAAAAGATGAATGGCTAAAGAAAACGTGGTATATGCGTACAATGAAATATTATGAAGCCCTAAAAAAGAAGTAAATTCTGTCGTACATTATAATATATGTGAACCTTAAGGAAATTATGATAAGCAAAATATGCCAAAAGGGACAAATACTGTATGATTAAGTGCGTGAGATTCCATTCATAGGAAGCATCTAAAGTAGTGAAAATCATAGAAATATAATAGAAAAGTGGTTGCTAAAGGCTGCGGGGAGAAGAGAGACATGGAGTTAGAGTATAATGGTGTAGAGTTTTAGTTTTCAAAATCATAAAGTTCTAGACATATTTTGCACAGCAATGTGAACATAATATTGATAAACTGTACACTTAAAAATGGTTAAGGTGGTAAATTTAATGTTATATATTTTTACCACAATTAAAAGCAAGAAGCAGAGAGATATTCACATTAAGGAATATGTTGTTTTCAAGGAAATCTGTACTTGGACTCAGATGATTTTGATTCAGAATGCCATACCCAAACTTAATAAATTGCACTGTCAAACAAGCCATTTAACCTAAAGGTTATCAGTTAGATTTAACAACCTCCTGGGAGGGTTAACCTCATAAGATAGTAAGGCTTAAATAGGATGTTCTATACAAAGATGATTTATGATATACATTACTTTCCGCAAATATTGATTATATTTTTAAAGCTACTGAACCTATTTTGAAGGCTTTGAAGCTATTTTGACCCATGTCATGAAGCTATTTAAGAGGCAGAAGCAAGACTAGAAAGCCAGGTTTATCTACTCTGTTCTACAGGTTTGGTGAGGGCATGTTACTACTTGAATCCCTGAGGTTTCCTGTGAAGCCAGATGGGCCTAAATTGCTTACAACTCACAGGCTGGTCCGTTCTGGATATAACAGGCTTTTTCCCTTTCCCCCAATGCACTATGCAAACAAGAATCCTTTGTGCATGTGCAATTTTAGAGCAAAGTTAAAGAGCACTTTTTATTTTTGTTCATTAAATGTGGGCCCCCCTGAAACCCCACTGATGGTCTCTCCTAGTTGTCAAGGACAAGGTCTGACTAGGCAGCTGTAGCCCACAGGCATCTGGCCAGAGGCAGAACTTCAGTGCCCACCGAAGCCAGAAAGAGTGCCATGGTCTGAAAGTCTGTATTCCTCACCCCAAACCCAGCAATATATATATATATATATATATATATATATATATATTAAATTATATTTAATTGGGGAATTTAGGCTTTAATATATATATATATTTAATATTAAATATATATATATATAATATTAAATATATATATATATATTAAAGCCTAAATTCCCCAATGTGATGGTATTTGGAAGTTCAATTAGGTCATAAGGGTAGAGCCTACAGAAATGAGATTAATGCCCATAGAAGGGGATAAAGAGACCCAAGAGCTCTTTCTCTTTGCTCTATGCCGTCTGAGAAGGCAGCCATTTACAAACAAGGAAACGAGCCCTCGAGACCAGCACCTAGATCATGGACTTCGCAGCCTCCAAAACTGTGAGAAATAAATGTTGGTTATTTAAGCTGCTCAGTCTTTGGTATTCTGTGACAGTGGCCTGAACTAAGACAGAGAGCTTGCTGGTGGCCACAGAAAATGTTCTTCCAGCTAGTCCTGTGGCAGCTATGCAGTGCCTTAACAGTGTTGTCTGAATTATGGACACAAGGCTCAAGTCTGTTTCAGTGTCCCTTTCCAAGAAAGTGCACAATAAAATAATGGAAATGAGGTAGCTAAATGATTTTCTGTCTGAGTTGAAAAGTATCATAAAATTAGTGAGAACAGACTCATTACAAAAATCTTTCAAGTCCGTGAGTCACCTGCAGTGGAGGCCAGCCCTCTGAAGTCACAAACTCTGTGTTTGGCAAAACTTTGTAAAGATATGAGTAAGTCCACATTTTCGCAAGGAGACACAGTAGACCTTCTTGACCAAACCCAGAAAAGTCCCCTAAAACTTTATTCCAAGGAGTGGTGATAGTCTTTAAGAATAGACACAATCACATAAAGAGGCATCAGAAGTTCTCTGGTTTCAAGTGACTAGTGCCAAAAACATCTCAGAAGCCTCTGAGAAGAATACACTACAATATCATAGGGAAATAGTTAATGGTTTTGAAGAAAATGTTTATCTTCAAGAAAGCCGAAAGCTATTCACTAAAGGTGTCTGATAAATGGAAAGAGTGTGAGTGCTAAAAGAACAGAAGAAATGCTTGAAAACTTCAACACAAAAGAAGCCATTTGTAAATGATAAAAACAGCCAATTGAAATCTCTGACTGCATCTGTACTGAAGATGATATATTTATCTGTTTTATTTATAGATTACATGAGGATGGCAATGAGGAATTAGAGAAAGAGGGCGAATCAATAAATGAAAACTAAGAGGCTAAGTAAGGTATCAGCTTAATGAAACTTCATTGATAATGTTAACGTTAATGCTGATTTAAAAGAACTAAAAAGAGAAAAAACAAAAAAAGTATTTTACAAGCTATATGAAAAAAACTGCACAAAAGACTTGTAGTTTAAATCAAGTCTCCAACCAAACAATGGTGAAAATGCAGTTTGGAAATTAGAATCAAAACCAGCAGCTGGTACTTCAGACACTGCCTAAACTATATCCAGAATGTAAAATGCAACTTTGCAAAAAATCAGTGGGAGGAGAGAATTGACTGTTTAGAAAAAAGAGAGAAATGTCCTATTGTATATGAATGTATCAGCCTTATACAGCAAAAGCTTTACTCCTACAAGAAAATAACCAAAGACTAGGAGAATGAAAATGGAAAGCACCATTTTATTCATCC
The DNA here is from genome assembly GCF_001604975.1 of Cebus imitator. Lineage (NCBI taxonomy): Eukaryota > Metazoa > Chordata > Mammalia > Primates > Cebidae > Cebus > Cebus imitator. The sequence continues at coordinate 204,216 of NW_016108204.1, read as the reverse complement.
AAAGGCAGGTCAGCCCCATAAGAAACTAATTCAAAAAAAAATTGGTTGGCAGGCCTTGTTGCTCAAGAGAAAGTTCAAGAATCTAAGGAACAAAAATGTGTAAGCAAAAATTTGTTGGATGAGAATTTGAGATCCAGCCTTTTCCAAGGGCTGCTAGTCCACAGTCGCCCACAGTGTCAGCCTTTGAAGGTCAGGGTACCTCAAGCACTCTCAGATCCCCAGTGGAGCAAAGGGGTGATCTATGAGAGCTCAGGGATGCACAAAGATGTGCAGGTTTAATGCCAATTTAGAGCATCCAACTTCAGAACACCCACAGGCAGAGAAAGATGCCTTACGTGTTTTCTCTCTTTAAATTAAAATTCTGAGTGATGCCTTTTAATTTAGCTGGTTACTTAATTGATGTTGCATAGAAGTTTTACATAATTATTCCAAGATAGGGTTTCTGAAATATAGATGGCTTTAATATAATTCTTAAGAATATATTGCTCCCAGTTCATTGGACCCTCTAGAATTAGAATGTATAAGAATTGCATTTTAATTTAATTAATTGGTTCACAGTTACTTAAAACATAATTGAAGTCTGACGTGATCAGGTGGAGACATTTGAAATGTTAAAAAGCCATTTTTCTGTGCTATGGGTGTAATAAGAAATCTGTACAAGTAATCTAATATTTATTTCAATAAATGTTGATTTGTTTAAAACAAACAAAAAACCACATCAACAGCAACAACCATACTTCTTGCAAACGTTTTTGTATTTCAATTATTTTAGCCCTAAATTCCTAGATTAATTTTAGACAGTTGACACCTAACGAGCATTTGATTCTTTCTTTTTTCTTTCTTACCAATGTGATAGTACTTTGCCAAAATAAAAAGTCTTTGTACAGTGTCTGGGTTTTGTTTTTGACTTGCAAACAATCTCCTTTATCTAAAATTTTTTTAATTTTCTTCTCTTCTTTGGTATTTTTATGTCTTCAAATTCATCTATTTAAAAGTTCAATTGCACTCTGTTTTATGTGAGAAAAGAATTGAAAGTCCTGAAGATACGGTTTGTGTCTGTGTCCCCACCCAAATCTCATGTTGAATGTAATCCCCAGTGTTGAAGGTGGAGCCTGGTGGGCGGTGATTCGATCATGAAGGGGAGTTCTCATGAATGGTTTAGCTCTATGCCTCTTTGGTACTGGATAATGAGTAAATTCTCATGAGATTTGGTTGTTTAAAAGTATGAGGTACCTCTCCCCTCTCTCTCTTGGTCCTTCTCCTGCCATGTAAGACACCTGCTCCCACTTCAACTTCCACCATGAATAAAAGCTCCATGAGGTCTCCTCAGAAGCAGATGCTGCCACATTTACTTTACAGCCTGCAGATCTGTGAGCCAATTAAACCTCTTTTCTTTATAAATTATCCATTCTCAGGTATTTCTTTATAGCAGTGTAAGAATGAGCTAATATACAAAATTGGTACTAGGAGTGGGGCATTGCTATAAAGATACCTGAAAATGTGGAAGCAGCTTTGAAACTGAGCAACAGTCAGAGGTGGAAAAGTATAGAGGGCTCAGAAAAGAAAAGAAGATGATTGAAGAGTTGGAACTTCCTAGATACTTTTAATTTGCGATGACCAAAATACTGATAGTAATATGGACAATGAAGTCCAGGTTAAGGAAATCTCAGATGGAAAAGAGGAACTTATTGGGAACTGAAGCAAAGGTCACTTTTTTTAATTTTTCTTTTTTGAGACGAAGTCTCACACCATCACCTGTGCTGGAGTGCAATGGCATGACTCGGCTCACTGCAAACTCCACCTCCCAGGTTCATGTGATTCTCCTGCCTCAGCATCATTAAATAGCTGAGATTATAGGCACATACCACCAAGCCCAGATAATTTTTTGTATTTTTAGTAGAGATAGCATTTCACTATGTTGGTCAGGCTGGCCTCAAACTCCTGAACAAAGTTCACTTTTGCTATGCTTTAACAAAGAGACTGGCAGCATTGTGCCCCCACAATAGGAATATGTGAAACTTCGAACTTGAGAGTGATGATTTAGGGTATCTGGCAGATGAAATTCCTAAGCAGCAAAACATGAAATAATGACCTGGTTGTTTCCAACACTCTAAGCTCATATGTGTGAGCAAAGAAATGACCTAAAAGAGAAGCAGAGCATAAAAGATTGGAGAATTTGCAGCCTAACCACATGGTAGAAAAGAAAATTTGCAGCCTAACGACATGGTAGAAAAGAAAATTATTTTCAGGGAAGGAATTAAATCAGGCTGCAGAAATTTGCATAACTAGAGGAGCCAAGTATTGGTAGCCAAGACAATAGGGAAAAGCCCTCAAAGGCATTTCAGAGACCTTTACAGCAGCCCCTCTCATCATAGGCCCAGAAGCCTAAGAGGACAAAATGGTTTCATGGACCAGGACCAGGGCCCTGCTGCCCTACACAGCCCTAGGACACTGTTTCCTGCATACCACCCACTCCAGCTTCAGCCATGACTCAAAGCAGCCCAAGTTCAGCTCCAGCCACTAATTCAGAGGATGCAAGCAGTATGTCTTGGCAGTTTCCACATGGTGTTAGGCCTGCGAGTGCACAGAAAGCAAGGGTTGAGGCTTGGGAGCTTCCACCTAGATTTTAGAGAATATATGTAAAAGCCTGGATGTCCAGGCAGAAGCCTACTTCAGGGGCACAGCCCTCACGGAGAACCTCTGCTAGGGCAGTACAGATGGAAAATGTGGGCTTGGAGCCCCCACACAGAGTCCACACTGAGGCTCTGCCTTGTGGAGCTATGAGAAGAGGGCTACTGTCTTCCAGACCAAAGAATGGTAGAGCCACTGACAGTTTGCTCCTTCTACCTGGTAAAGCCACAGACACTCAATGCCAGCCCATGAGATCATTTGTGGGGGGCTAAACCCTGCAAAGCCACGGGGGCAGAGCTGTCTGATGTTTTGGAAGCCTACCCCTTGCACCAGTGTGCCCTGGAAGGACTCCTTGTCATCAAATAGGGCCTTTAGCTCCTTTCTTTTGGCCAATTTCTCCCTCTTGGAATGGCAGTATTTACCACATCCCTTTACCCACATTGTATCTTGCAAGCAACTAATTTGATTTTTATTTGACAGACTTATAGGTGAAAAGGACTAGCCTTCTCGCAGATGAGACTTTGGGCTTTTGAGTTTATGCTGAAATAAGTTAAGACTTTGGGGGACGGTTGGGAAGGCATGATGGTATTTTGCAATGTGAGAAGAACATGAGATTTTGGAGGGGCTCAAATCTGTCCCTGCTCAAATATCATGTCTAATTGTAAGACACCGTGTAGGAGATGGGGCCTGGTGGGAGGAGACTGGATCATGGGGTTGAAGTTCTCATGAATAGTTTAGCAACATTCCCCACTTGGTACGGTACAGTGAATGGGTCCTTAGGAGATCCTGTTGTTTAAAAGTGTGTAGTGCCTTCTCCCTGTCTCTGTTGGTCCTCCTCCTGCCATGTGGGATGCTTGCTACCGCTTTGCCTTCACCACAAGTAAGAGTTCCCTGAAGCCTCCCCTGCAGCAGATGCTGACATGCTTCCTGTACACCTTGTAGAAATATGAACCAATTAAACTTCTTTTCTTCATAATTATCCTGTCTCAGGTATTTCTTTATAACAGTGTAAGAACATACTAATATACTGAATTATTATTTTTCCATCACCTGCCAGTTTCCCAGTAGGATTTTTAAGTTAATTCACATTTTCTAATTATTTACAATGTCACTTTTAACAGTTATTAGGTTCTGATACACATTCAGCTCTATTTTCACTACTTTATTACAGTGACCATAAGAATTCTAAAAACCTATAGAGAGTGAGCCCCCTTCTTTCCTACATAAATTTATCTTTTCTAATTTTCCTTGGACATTTAAACTTTCAGGTTAATGTGACAACATTTGGTCAAGTTTTCCTCACTGTGAGAATACAATATTTTAAAATTATCTTAAAAGTATTGATGTTTTGCTAATGCCTCATATCTCAGAAAAAGCACGCTTTTAGATTTATTTACTTTCTTACTCATAGATTAATTAATTTTTTCATCCACATGCTGCACATTTATTTAATTAGGTTTGCTGGTAGCCATTTGAACCTATTATAATTGTGAATATATAATATTTTGAGGTATCAATCTTCATTTTCTTTATTCTGTATCTTCCCTACTATTTTCTTTAATTACGCACTTAGTATAATACCTTAGAAAAGTAATATGACTGGAAGATAAACCAAAAATGTGCAAAATATTCTTGCCTTTTATTTGGAGAATCATAAGCCCTAGAGGAGAGAAAGGATTTGGGAAATAAAGGAAACACCTTGGTAAGAAAGATGATGAGACTAGGAAGCCCCCTCCCTTCACCTACCACCACACATAAACCAAAACCATGCACACACCCTGCCCAAACTCCACTACCATCTGAAGAGAGAAAAGAAGGAGAGGTGGGACTGGACCCTCTGGTATTTATACTTCTTCCAGCCTTATTTGGAACACTAGACTCTTTCTGAAGCAGAAGGCTGAGGGAATGAACAACAGGTCATGAACAAGACATCTGCTTTTCTCATCATAGGAGATAAGCAGAAGAGCAGAATTCCCTACCATGACAATTTTGTCACTGTGTAGCACTGTTTGGATACTCCAGAAGCCCACATACTCCTGTCTTACAGAAAAACCCCTTAAGTCCCTCTAACACATCCACACAACAAAAATTACTTTCTTACAACTATGGCATGTTTTCTCACTTAGTGCTATCCTTTATCATATTGTGAAGTCATTTGGCATCCACAAATGCAAGCATATTCCTTGATTTTGTCATTTATTTCAGGTGAGTAATAGTAAGTTTATACTTCTGTTGTGGCCATCTTTTGCAGAACTCTTTGCGTTGCTCAAAATCTACTCACAGATGTGTTTTCTCTTGTACTGTTAATGTAGTCTATATTTTACTTCTTAATGAGGTCTATATTTTATTAAATTTGGGATGCATACTTTATATTTTGAGACTTAGAATTTTGATGGCTTTCAGGATTTAATTTTTTGGTTTTTATACAGTTAATACCAAATAAAGCATGTATGCGCAAAAGTTAATACATCATAAGTATGTAGTCAACAGTACTATGGCCAACAGAAAAATATTAGTAGTATGCCCAAAAGCTACCCACCTCTCATTCCTTAAGGGTCAAGATGCTTAAAAACATGACATATTCATTTTATGAATATGAATCTTTGGTGGGGCCCACATCCTAACCTTTTTTAAAAATTAATTTTTAATATACTTACAACAACATTTACACCTTTTTAGTGTCCACTTCTGTGAGTGTGAACAAAAGTACACAGTCACATATCCACTGTCACAATAAAGATATAGACCAGTTCCTTCACCTCTTCCCCAACACAAAGTAGCTTATTTCCCTTTTAAATTCAACCCACTTCCAGCCCCTGGCATTCGCACTTCTGGTTCCTGTTCCAATAGGAAGTTTACTATAAGAATATCATATAAATGGAATCAAACCATCCATTAAAAAAATCTGATTAAAAATCAGATTTTTAATCTGACTTCTTTCAAATAGTATAATGCAATGCATATTGAGTTTTCTATTTTGTTGCATATGTCAGCATTTGATCCTTTTTTGCTGAGCAGTATTGCATTGTATGGGTACACCATAGTTTGTTTCTCTTTATCAGGGGAAGGACATCAGCATTGTTCTCAGTCTTGGGGATTGCAAACAAAGCTACTATAAATGTGTCTATAAGATTTTTGCGTGAACACAGGTTTTAATTTCACTTGAGTCATTCCAAGTTGGATTTCTAGATCATGGGAAAAGTAAATGTTTCTTTTGCCTTTGTAAGAAACTGCCAAATTGTTCTCCAAAGCGCCTGTTTCATTGTGCATTTCTGTCATCAATGTATAAAAGTTCTAGTCATTCTGCAACCCCACCAGTACTTACCTAGAGTTGTTACTTCATTTAAAGCCATTCTAATAGATACATAGTAACATATAGATGTAGTTTGAATTTGCCAAATGTGGAATAACGTTGAGCATATTTTCATATGCTTCTCTGCCATCTGTATATCTAGTTTGGTAAAGTGTTTGTTCTAACATGTTATCCAATTTTTAACATTTTTGTTATTTGTTTTCCTATGAGTACTCAGAATTTTAATATTTATTATTTGTAAATAAATGTTTTATCAGATGTATGATTTACATTTTTTTCCATTTTCTATGGCCTTACCTTTTAATCTCTCAACAGTGTCTTTCACAGAGCAGAAGTTTTTAATCTTAAAAATCTACTTTGTCTGGTAGAGTACTTTGGCATTTTATATGAGAAACATTTGCCTAACTAAAATTTACAGTTATTATTTCCGTTTGCTTTTGTCTAGAAGTTTTATGGATTAGGTTTTTCCCTAGGAGTATGACCCATTTTGAGTGATTTTTTTGTGTTGCAAAGTGTGCACAGTGTTTAGAACAGTGACTGTCACATAAGCACTATGTAAGTATTTTTAAAATAAGATTGATATATTACATATGTATGGTCAATATAGACTACATATTACATGCTTAAGTATTACATACTCAGTATTATATAAACATTATCCGTATATGTACACCTTCACAAGTATATAGGTAATCACCATAAGTAGAAATCTATATTGAATTCTCCTATTTCTGCAACTTCATAAATGAACAAGGTACTTTTTAATTTGAGAATAGCTGTCTTTGTTGACATTCTTTAGCAAAAGAATTCAGACGACATCACAGTTTTCCCTTTCCATGGGTGGTGATTAAAATAGCAGCAGCAGCCACAAGAAAAACATTGCATTGCCTATCTGAAAGACCAAAGTCACATTAACTTCTTATATTTTTAAGTTCTCAAAGAAACCTGGAAACCTTCCTCATACGGCTAGAAGAATTGTCTCAACACTTTCCAGGTTCTCCCCACTTAGATTAATAACCCAAGATCAAAGGAGACTTTCTCCCATAACTCTAACTTTAAAAATTCACTAGTCATTTGATTATTTTGCTTGGTTGCATGCCTTCTCCTATGTCATAAAAGGAGGATGCTTAGAGGGGAACTCTATATAGAATCACAGAGTTGCTTTGGAAATGGGCTACAGGAAGACTAAATGAATATATAAATATACAAAATATGCTTTTCATTTTCTAAAAGAAAATAGGTCATATAGTAGTCAGGAAAAAACAAACTGGTGTCTACTTTTATTCCTCAATTTAACTCAGTGGAAGTTCTTACCAAATATTGACTGAAGGAATAAAATTAGACACAATGAAAGCTCATGGAAAAAGTGAAAAATTAGTCAAGGTAATCTGCAAATTGTAAATAAGTAAATAAATATTTGAGAATTCAAAACTTGTTTAACTCTTTGATTATGACTAAAGCATGCCTATAGTGAGTAAATACATATTATTTACTAGAAATAAAATTTAACACACTACGCCTTACAAATGAAATTTATATGTCTGATCTTAGAGATTTTTGAGTCTTCTAAATCTGTGTGGCAAACTTCATATTACCAGTTTATATACAAACTAAGAAGCAAATATTTTGTGACTCATATTTTAATGGAACTTCAAGTTCTTATTGCCTCTACAAACATATCTGTGAATAAAAGATCAGCTGTTCTGACCTAGATCATTTCTGTTTTTATAAATTAACTTCTTTATCATCATTGTTGTGTATCGTTGCCTAAACCAGCATTATACTTTAAGTATGCCATATTGTACACTTCTGAAAGTAAATAATTTGCAATAATCTTTCATATGGTTTGGCTCTGTGTCCCCATCCAAATCTCATGTCGAATTGTAATCCCCAATGTTGGGAAAGAGATCTGAAGGGAGGTGACTGGATAATGGAAGCAGATTTCCCTCTTGCTGTTCTCATGACAGTGAGTTCTCATGAGACCTGGTTGTTTTAAAGTATACCACTACCTGCTTCACTCTCTCTCTCCTGCCACCATGTGAAGACATGCTTGCTTCTCCTTTGCCCTTTCACTATGATTGTAAGTTTCCTGAGACCTTCCCAGTAATGCTTCATGTATAGCCTGCAGAACTATAACTCAATTGTTATTGAGTTATAATAACAATTATAACTTAAAAAAAAAAGATTTTTTTTAATAAATAACCCAGCCTCAGGTAGTTCTTGATAGCAGTGTAAGAAGAGATTAGTACAGAAAATTGGTACCAGGAGTGGGATATTGCTTCAAAGATACCTGGAAATGTGGAAATGACTTTGGAACTGGGTAATGGGCAAAATTTGAAACAGTTTGCAGGGATCAGAAGAAGATAGGAAAATGAGGGAAAGTCTGGAATTTCCTAAAGACTTGTTGAGTGATTTTAACAACAATGCTGTCAGTGATATGAATAATGAAGTCCCAGATGAGGAAATCTCAGATGGAGATGGGGAACTTATTGGGATCTGGAGTAAAGGTCACTCTTGCTTTAGCAAAGAGACTGATGTCATTCTGCTTCTGCCCTAGAGATAGGTGAAACTTTGAAATTGATAGTGATGATTTAAGATATCTGGCAGATGAAATTTCTAAGCAGCAAAGCATTCAAGAAGTAGCCTGGCTACTTCTAACAGCTTAACTTCATATGCATTTATGGTCTGATATTGGAACTTTTATTGAAAAGGGAAAAAGTACATAAAAGTTTGAAAACTTTGCAGCCCAGCAATGTGGTTAAAAAAAAAAAAAAAAAATTCTGGGAAGAAATGCAACATGGCTGCAGAAATTTGCATAAATCAAGAGGATCTCAATGTTAATAGCCAAGATAATAAAGAAAATGCCTCTAAGACACCTCAGAGACCTTCACGGCAGCCCCTTTCATCACACACCCTGAGGCCTAGGAAAACAGAATGACTTTGTGCACCAGGCCCAGGGCCTTACTGTTTTGTGCAGCATTGAGACATGGCACCCTGTATCCCATTTGCTCCAGCTTCAACAGTGGGTAAAGGTGGCCAAATAAAGCTCAGGCCATTGCTTCGGAGGGTGCAAGCCCCAAGTCTTAGCAGCTTCCATGTGGTGTTGGGCCTGTAGGTGTGCATGCAGAGGACAAGAATTGAGGCTTGGATGCCTCTGTCTAGATTTCAGAAGGCATATAGAAATGCTTGGTTGTCCAGACAGAAGCCTGCTGCAGGGGCAGAGCCCTCATGGAGAACCTTTACTAGGGCACTGCATAGAGAAAATGTGGAGTTGAAGCCCTCATACAGAGTCCCCACTGGGGCACTGCCTAGTGGAGCTGTGAGAAGAGGGCCACCATCCTCCAGACCCTAGAATGATAGATACTCTGACAGCTTGCACCATGTGCCTGGAAAGACCACAGACACTCAATACCAGCCCATGAAAGCAGCTATGGGGGCTATACCCTACTGAGCCATAGGGGCAGAGCTGCCTAAGACCTTGGAAGCCCACCCACTGCATCAATGTGACCTGGATGTGAGACTAGAGTCAAAGGAGATGATTTTGGAACTTTAATATTTAATGACTGCCCCCATGAGTTTTGGACTTGCATACAGCCTGTAGCCCCTATGTTTTGACTAATTTTTCCCTTTTGGAACAGGAGCATTTACCTAATGCGAGTGCTCACATTGTATCTTGGAAGTAACAAAATTGTTCTTGATTTTACAGGTTCATAGGTAGAAGGAACTCGCCTTGTCTCTGATAAGATTTGGACTTGGACCTTTGAGTTAATGCTGGAATAAGTTAAGATTTTGGAGGACTGTCAGGTAGGCATGATTGTATTTCAAAATATGAGAAGGACATGAGATTTTGGAGAGGCCAGGGGCAGAATGATAGGGTTTGGCTCTGCATCACCAACAAAATCTCATGTTGAATTATAATGCTCAGTGTTGGGAAAGGGACGTGGTGGGAGGTGATTGTATTATGGGGTCAAATGTCTCTCTTGATATTTTCATGATAGTGAGTTCTCATGAGATCTGAGTGTCTGAATATGTATAGCCCTTCCCGCTTTGCTCTCTCTCTTTTTCCTGCCACCGTATGAAGATGTGCTTGCTTCCCTTTCACCCTCCACCATAAAGTAAGTTTCCTGGGGCCTCCACATCCATGCTTCCTTTACAGTTTATGGAACCATGAGCCCATCAAACCACTTTTCTTTATAAATTACCAGTGTCAGATAATTCTTTATAGCATTATAAGAATGAACTAATACAATCCTCTCAGGTTTATTTGTTCACAAATCCATAATTTGCTGAAAATCGTTACTTTAATATTTTAGGATAATTAATGAATTAATGCATTACAAATATCCTTGAATTAGCTGGTTCTGAGAGAGTAACACACTAGGAAAAAAATGACTGATCAAAGTATTAATCACACCAGGACAAAGGCTACAGGATATAAAATTTCCAGGGGAAACAAAAAGAAGAGAACCAATTAGGTTGGGCTTCACACTGCCACCTCGCATGGCACAAGAGGGCTGCTTGTGGATGCCACTGCACCAGTCAGGAGCTGTTTCCTGTCACGCAGCTCTGGTTGTTGATGAGCACGTGTTTATATAGCTATGGTTGCCAGACCATTTACTGTTCAACACACTATCTAAAGCACAACATCAGATGGCACAGCCTTATTGTCAATTTACTGTACATGTGTGAAGCTGGCACAAAATATAGCCAATAGAAAAGGCAGACTTGGGAATTAAAGATAGAATTACTGAAGAGAATCACCCCTACCCGCAGACTTCTCCTTATATTAATAGCTCCCAACCAAAAGAAAATAAATAGAAGATGAAGAAGGAAGAGAAGGGAAGGATAGTGGAAAAATGCCAAAATAAAGTAAACTGAAAGCTACTAACACAACAAACTTTACCAAGATTTTAATCTTTATAATTAAAGTCATAACACATAAGTACTGCCAAAATTACCAAATTTAAAAAATCAGGCTCCAGTGTTTTTTTTTTTTTTTTTTTCTCAAAATGCTTGTCAATAAAAACAAAAGAAATAGAAAACCAAGCAGGAAATAAATTCATTGAGACAGCATTTATTCAATGCAGTCTCAGTGCCAGGTTACATGGATTATGCCATTCAAATTTCCAACAGTGCATTTGGGCAGGTGATATTAAATACTGGGATTTTAAAGCCGTGGAAACAAAATCTCAGAGAGGTTAGATAACTTGCCATGAATCTGAACCCAGTAGTCTTACTCCAGGTTCTCTACCTGTGATCACACTGGCTACCCCATCAAACCTATGCTGTCCCCAAATGTGAGGAATGAGACTACTTCAGGAATAACAACAAAAAACTCTTTTAGGAAAGTACATGACGTACGATGAAAGTACCTGACTTCAGATGATTCATCAAAGATCACCTTCAAAGGAGTCAATGACTCCAAAGAGAAAATTTTAATTTTCTTATGCATCCTAAAGCTTATCCTTTGCAAAAGAAACGGGGTCATTTCCTCCTTTTAAAATTAATTAATTTGGTGTAGACATCTGAGAGGTGTCTGAATTTGTGACATAGCGGCACAGAATATAATGGAAGAATTCTTTTCCAGCTCTTGGATTCAGCTGACAACAGAAACCTATTTCTTATCATGGCTTTGCAGCCTGTTTTATATTACAAGGGATATAAAGAATCTTCATTTAGAAAGCCGTAATAGCCATAGAAATATTTTTATCATCCACCTTAGGATAAACTCTGAATAACTTACATAAGTTTTTAATGTCTAAATAGGATGGAACATTAAACATTCTTTTTATAGTTATACTCTTTTGGAGAGGCTTAGGAAGCTAGTACCAATTAAACATTAGCTAAAGTACAAAACAAGAATTGAAAAAGCACCAAAAAAATTAGAATAAAGTGTGAAATGATTAATTTATTCAATTACTAAGTTCATTTGCATTATACTTTAAATATATTTGACTTGATGCCTTCGATTTCCAGTATACATCTTTTGATAAATAAATGCTGAAAAGCATATTTATATTATTTTCCTATTTGGAAAACTTCTCTTGTACATTCCCCACCTCATTCAGATGTTACTATCATTATCTTGGGCAGTTGAGTCTATGGTTCTTTCATACAGTAATGCTTTCTTTACTTTATGCATGTATTAGACGCTTTGAAAAATCATGCTGCTAGTGCATGGGCCAAAACAACTTGGGAAATTGACAGTTTTCTTATTATTCACGACTCTCTTTTTTTCCTGAGGTTCTTCTCACTGCCTTGAGACTTTATTCTTGTAATAGACTAACCTATGCTAATACGTTAATCCTTAGAGATTATGTCTGTGAAATAATAGAGATTTCTGGAGATTTAAAAGATAGACTCCAAAACTAGGAACTCAAACTCTACAAAGTTTGGGATAGAAGGTTGGTTCTTTGTGGTGTCAAAACTCAAATTTTGTCCTGACTTCCATCCCGCCTCCAAAAAATACATTTTAGAAAAGCAGAATAAGATTAGGAACATTTTTCTTTGCTACTTTTAAAAATCACCAATCCATTTATTTTTCCTTAAATAAATTCAATAATATTAACCTGGTACCTCTTAAAGACTTATTTTCTTACTAGAGATGCAAATAAAAAGATGACTAAGATACAGACCTGCTCTCAAGAACGTCCCAGAGAAAGCCAAAGAGCAGTCATTGCAACAGTGCTGCGAGTTCTCTATTAGGTATATGAGCATGGAAAAGTAAAGAAACAAACTAGCAGACGCCAAAATCTTCCAAGTGGAGGCAGAATTTTAAAACCTCGTGAAAGTCTTCAGAAAAAGAAAAAAGAAATATCGAAAATAAGTTTTAAAGGGTTAAGAGTTATATCATGGTAACAGGAGTTTTTGGTGTGGAGGAAACATCAGGTGTCATGACTCAGAGGGGTAATGATGCCTGGCTCATGAGTGAAACTGTGAGTAGTTTAGAGTGGCAGGGGATGCCGTCGACAGAGACCAAATCATGAAGGGCCTTAGATTCCATGCCAAGACTTTGCTATTATCCTCTAAGCAATGGTATAATGGTGATATAGTTTAGATATTTCTCCCCACCCAAATCTCATGCTGAAATGTAATCCTGCATGATGTGGTGGCTCACACCTATAATCCTAGCACTTTGAGAAGCCGAGGCTGGCGAATCTTGAGGTCCAGAGTTCAAGACCAATCTGACCAACATGGTGAAATCCCATCTCTACTGAAACATAAAAATTAGTCGGACATGGTGGTGTCTGCCTGTAATCTCAGCTACTCAGGAGGCTGAAGCAGGAGAATCGCTTGAACCCAGGAGACGGAGGTTGCAGTAAGCCGAGATCATGCCACTGCACTCCAGCCTGGGCAATAGAGTGAGACTCTGTCTCAAAGAAAAGGAAAAAGAAAAGAAAAAAGAAAAGAAAAGAAAAGAAAAGAAA
>NW_016108204.1:154724-190749 GCF_001604975.1 Cebus imitator | reverse complement strand
AGGGAAGGGAAGGGAAGGGAAGGGAAGGGAAGGGAAGGGAAGGGAAGGGAAAAGAAAAAAGAGAAAAGAGAAATGTAATCCCTAAAGTTGGAGGTGAGGCCTGGTGGGAGATGTTTCTGTCATTGGAATGAATCCCTGATGAGTTGGTGTTGGCCTTGTAATAGAGAGTGACTTCTCATAAGATCTGATTGTTTAAAAGTGTGGCACCCTCCCTCACCCCCACTGCTCCCACTCTCGCCATGTGATACTCTTGCCTTCACCTTCTGCCATGATTAGTTTCCTGGGGCCTCACCAGAAGCCAATCAGGTGCCAGTACAGGCTATAGGTACCCTACAAAGCCTGCAGAGCTGTGAGCCAATTAAACCTCTTTTCTTTATAAGTTACCAAGCCTCAGGTATTCCTTTATAGCAACACAAGAGCAGCCTCACACAGGTGGCTAATTTATGTCACTGTTTTTCTGGAGAATCTTTAGTAATGTAAATGGGAAGACAGCAAAATGTTATAACCAAGAAGCAATGTAATCAGTTCCACATTTTGAAGAGTAATGTTAGTGATGGTGAGTGGAATTTCATTATTTTATTAACTAAGAAACAAAGTGTGTGTGTGTGTGTGTATGTGTGTGCGTGTGTGTACCCATTTAGTATCTATTATATTATGGGTTAGGCACAGGGATGGCAATGGCATTACAGTTACAAACAAAAACACAAAAAAATAAAACAGCAATCCTTTACCCAATGAAAATGGTCAAAGTAGTTACAGCACACATTAATTGGAAGGGAAATTAGGTACAAGATTACTGGAAAACCACATCAAGAAATATTGGAAGCAGAAATGACAAACCAGCTATGAGATAGATTAGGGAGGTATGGACAAGACCTAATATATTATAACAATTGAATGTGGGATGGGGTAGCTTAAGAGCGAAAAAGAAATGTAGGATCATGCTAAAGTTTCTATCTTGGAAACAGTAGATAAATAGCATTAGCATGGAAGAAGGAAGAACAATTTGGTCAAACAGCATGGAGTTCAGTCCTGGGCAAGCAGGGGCTGAGGTGTTTGTAAGACATGCAGTTGGAGAAGTCCAGAATGTAAGAAATATGGGACAGGAACTGTGTATCAATGTATTGGCCTGAGACACACATTTGAGACTCCTCAGGTTTTTGATGGAAATAGAAAAGGTACCAAAATATTAACAGTGATTGCCTTTAGAAGGTAGAGCTTTTGCTAACCTCTTTTTAATCTTTTCTATTTTTCAAATTTCTATATATTTCTTTTATAATAATTTAAAAAAATTTTAAAGACAAATTTAAAAACATAATTTAGCTCATTGTGACCATATAAATTTTTAAGAGAATCTGTGTGAGTCTACTCTCCAAATGCAATATTAAGCAATTAACTTAAAAGAGCAAAACTATACTGTATACAGATTCAGGCCCTTCACATAGATTATTTCATTTAAATCTTAAATACTGCTGATTGACTGATATATGAACTGAAAATGTTTTCTTTTAATAACCTATTTATTATATATATTGTTCATCTAACTCTTCCTCTGCACTATTTCAGCCCCTGCAAATGATATTCCTTAGGTATACTCACTGATCATATGCATATACTTAGGTCTGATTTACACATGACAATTCTATTCTATTGGGCAATAATCTAAGCATATTTAACATAAGTTTGCTCTCACCATATCTTTGAGCATTGTCTCTTTAGACGTCATAAAGATATGCTATGACATTGTGGTTTTTTTAATTTTTTATATTTATTTTCTGAGATGGAGTCTTGCTCTGTCACCCAGGCTGGAGTGCAGTGCTGCAATCTCGGCTCATTGCAACGTCTGAGATTCTCCTGCCTCAGTCTCCCAAGTAGCTGGGATTCCAGGCGCACATCAACACATTCGGCTAACTTTTGTATTTTTAGTAGAGACAGGGTTTCGCCATGTTTGCCAGGCAGTTCTTGAACTCCTGGCCTCAAGTGATCCACTCACCTCAGCCTCCCAAAGTGCTGGGATTACAGGCATGAGTCAGATGTTGTTGTTTTTAAGTGCAGAAAAGAATTCTTCCCTGTCAAATGATATACAACACTTAGCATTTGCTGTGTTAGGCGCCATTGTAAGCATTCTACAAATAATAACTCAGCTATTCGTGACAATGGCCTGATGAGGTATTATTATTACCATCCCCATTTTGTAGATGGAGAAACTAAGGCATTAAGTAACTTCAAAGTCACAGAGCTAGAAAGCAGCAGAGCCAGAAGTAAAACCTAGAGTCCAAAGTTAGCTCCTAACTGCTGTATCAGGCTGCCTCTCACATAAAGGTTCTTCATCTTTCAACCCTCAGGCTTCCACCTGCAAAAGCAGTTGTATTCTTTTCATGGGACTATTGAAAAGCAATGTTGATAGAATCCCACATCCCAAAACAAAGGTTGGGAGTGGGCTAGAATTCTGAGTCACTACAGGCTATGGTAGCACAGATTTGAAGTTCTATGTCACGTGGATCATTTTTCCCTTTCTATCTAAATCCAGGAACTGAAACCTTCAATGAAGTTTATAGTTCGCCTTCCACTCTGGCATCCAGTAAAGCCATGATTAAAATTCCCCACTGTCACATATGGGGTATTACAAGAGCAGACAAAACTAAACATGACTGTGGCTGAGAAAAGAAAGATAAGGCTGAAAATACACCTCCCAGGAATCTGAATTCCTGCCAATAATTTCATCACCAAAACATTAATAGTAACTGTTAATGTTTTATTGTACGATTGAGGTAGCATAGATTAGAGGCAACAGCAAAGGTTTTGTATCTAGACAAGCCTGGGATTCAGGCATATCCTTGACATTTACTTGGTGAGTAACACCTCACAGAATGCACATGACCTCCCTGAGTCTGTTTTCCTGTTTACAAAAGGAAAACAAAAACTATTTTATAATATTATTGAGAAAATAAATGAAAGAACCATGTAAACCACAAAATCACTACTTAAACATAAGATGTTATCAGGATGGCTAAGCAACAAACTTTATTATTCTCAGTGACTATGTGCATTATCCAATTGGCTATGCCACTCAAGTTTGAGCTGTTGCATCAAAACATTTTTCTGTATGGAATAAGCCACGTTTCATTAGTATCTATTCAATGGTATTTTCATGGCCAATACTGTGTCTGTATCTTTATATGTTTATATAGATCTAGAGTTTATATTCTTATAAAACATTTACATATTGTTATTTTGTTTTCTAAAATACCACTTGAATAACTGGCTTCTCTGCTGTATCTCTTCATTAGACTTAGTATCTTGATCCTATTGTCAACACTACCTAATGATATCTCTCTCTGGAAGATATGAAAAAAGTAGGGATACTGGAAAAGAGGGGATCCAGGGAAAGAGGATACTTTTTGGTGCAAAATTCTTCTCAAATGACTTGTTTATCACCAAAGTGTTTAAACAATTTTTTTCTAGACATTTATCATTGAGAATCAAGAGTGCTTATGTGTTAGTATGTGTTCTAGGAAAAGCTGTGATTTTAAAGCCTCTTTCCTGAATGACTTTATAAAATTTTATACTTAATTATTGAATATTATAGAAGCAAATAACAAAGTGACTCTTTGAGTCCTAGAACTTATCTAGTGATTGCACTGGCCCTGTATTGAAAGGGTCCTCCATTAATTCTTTTAATCTTCAGCACTGGAGACTTTATTAAATGTTGTATTACTCCATTCTTGAGCCACTATAAATAAATGCCTGAGACTGGGTAATATATAAGGAAAAGATCTTTAATTGACTTATAGTTCCACAGGCTGTACACGAAGCATGGCTAGGGAGGCCTCAGGAAACTGACAATCATGGTGGAAAGCGAAGGGGAAACGGGTACGTCTTACATGGACAGAGTAGGAGGAAGAGGATGGGTGGAGGTGCCAAACACTTTTAAACAACCAGATAGAGTTCTTATGAGAACTTTATCATGAGAACAGAACCAAAGTGGGAAATCTGTCCCCATGATGCAATCATCTCCCACCAGGCCCCATCTTCAACACTGGATTACAATTTGACATGAGATTTGGGCAGGGACACAAATACAAACCATATCAAATGCGAACTTGGAACCAAAACTGATAGTTTCATGAATTTGGAGATCAGACTTTGGGAATAACTTGATAATAGGAATTTAAAATTTTACATGCATTTTTAAGATCCACTTGATGGTAAATTCCCTATTTGTACTAAAAATCTTTTGTGAGAAGAAAGGGCATTCAAATTTTTTAAAAGATAAGTTTATAGAGGTTTTATACTAGCAATCCATTACTTCAATTTAATGTAAATTAATTAATTTACATCACTCTTTTTTTTTGAGACAGAGTCTCCCTCTGTCACGCAGGCTGGAGTGCAGTGTCATGATCTGGCTCATTGCAACCTCCACCTCCCAGATTCAAGCAATTCTCTTGCCTCAGCCTCCAGAGTAGCTGGAACTACAGGTGTATGCCACAATGGCCAGCTAATTTTTTGTATTTTTAGAAGAGATGGGGTTTTTACTGTGTTAGCCAGGATGGACTTGATCTCCTGAACTTGTGATCCGTCCACCTTGGCCTATCAAAGTGCTGGGATTACAGGTATGGGCCACAGTATCTGGCCTACATCACTTTTAATGGCAAAAGCCACGATTACTTTTGCACCAACGAATACAATTTATAGTATGTCATTCTATTTTTTGTTTTGTTTAAGGAAGAAGAAAATTGTTGTGATTGCAATTTTCAGGCTTCTCTTTCTTCTGAAGAAAATAGTTTTTAATGTCAAAGATCTAATATACTGAAACATTTACTTTATTGTTTCAGAGAAGAATACTTTTCAGGTAAAATCTAAATACAAGTAACCTAACCTAAGGAAAAATTACCACAAGCTGACCTCTTTTAGAGAGCTTCTGAGATTTCATAAATAAGCTCCACATGGAGCCTAAAAAGACATACAAGGAAATAAAGTACATTCAAGATAATAGCTGCCTTGAGAAGGAGGCAGGACTTTTTCTACAATTAAGAAATTTTATAGTTTTTTTAATTTTAGATTTGGAGGTACATGTGAAGGTTTATTACATAAGTAAACTCGTGTGATGGAGGGTGGTGGCTGTTGTACATATTATTTTATCACACAAGTATTAAGCCCAGTACCTAACAGTTATCTCTCTGCTTCTCTTCCCCAATCCTCCCTCCTCAAGTAGACACAAGGTCTCTCGTTTCATTCTTTGTGTTCCTAAGTCCTTAACATTTAGTTCCCACTTACAAGTGAGAACATAAGGTATTCCGTTTTCTGTTCCTGTGTTAGTTTTCTAAGGGTAATAGCCTCCAGCCCTGTCCATGTTCCCACAAAATACATGAACTCATTCTTTTTTATGGCTGCATAGTATTCCACGGTATATATGTACCACATTTTCTTCATCTAATCTGTTGGGCATTGAGGATGATTCCTTGTCTTTACTATTGTGATTATGCTGCAAGGAACATTCATATATACGTGCCTTTATGGCAGAATAATTTATATTCCTCTAGGTATATACCCAGTAAAGGGATTGCTGGGCAGAATGGTAGTTCTGCTTTTAGCTCTTTGAGGAATCACCATACTGCTTTCCATGATAGTCAAACTAATTCACACTCCCAACAACAGTGTATACATGTTCCCTTTCTCCGCAACCTTACCAGCAACTGCTAATTTCTGATTTTTTAATAGTAGCCCTCCATTCTGACTGGTATGAGATGGTATCTCACTGTGGTATTGATTTGCACTTCTCTAATGAGCATTGCCTAGGTTGTCTTCCAGATTTTTTATAGTTTGGGGTTTTATATTTAAATCTTTAATCTATCTTGAGTTAATTTTTGTGTATGGAGCAAGGTGGGCGTCCAAGTTCAATCAGCTGCATATGGCTAGCCAATTATCCCAGCACCATTTATTGAATAGGGAATCTTTTCCCTATTGACTGTTTTTGTCACCTTTGTCAAAGATCAAATCGTTGTAGATGTGTGGCCTTATTTCTGGGCTCTCTATTCTGTTCCATTGGTCTAGGTGCCTCTTTTTGTAACAGTACCATACTGTTTTGGTTACTGTACCCTTGTAGTATAGTTTGAAGTCAGATAATGTGATGCCTCCAGCTTTGTTCTTTCTGTTTAAGATTGCCTCGGCTATTCAAGCTCTTTTCTGGTTCCATATGAATATTAAGATAGGTTTTTTGTCTAGCTCTGTGAAGAATGTCATTGGTAGTTTGATAGGAATAGCATTGATTCTGTAAATTACTTTCAGCAATATACCTCATTTAATGATATTGATTCTTCCTATCCATGAGCATGAGATGCTTTTCCATTTGTTTTTGTCTTCTCTGATTTCTTTGAGCACTGTTTTGTAATTCTCCTTACAGAAATCTTTCACTCACATGATTAGCTGTATTCCTAGGTATTTTATTCTTTTTGTGGCAATCATGAATGAGATTGCTTTTCTGATATTACTCTTGGTTTGGATGTTGTTGGTGTAGAGGAATGCTAGTAATATTTGTAAATTGATTTTCTATCCTACAACTTTGCTGAAGTTATTTATCAGCTGGAGGAGCTTTTGGGCCTAGACTCTGGGGTATTCCAGATATATAATTATGTCATCTGCAAGCAGAGATCATTTGATTTCCTCTCTTCCTATCTGAATGCCCTTTATTTCTTTATGTTACCTGATTGATCTGGTTAGGACTTCCAATACTATGTTGAATAGAAGTGGTGAGAGGGAGCATTCTTGTCTTGTGTAGATTTTTAAGAAGAATGCTTTCAGCTTTTGTCCATTTGGTATAATACAGGCTGTGGATTTGTCATAGATGGCTCATTTTTTTGAGGTATGTTCCTTCAATAGTTTCTTAAGAATTTTTAACATGAAGGGGTGATGAATTTTATCAAAAGCCTCTTGTGCATCTATTGAGATAATCATCTGGTTTTGTCTTTAGTTCTGTTTATGCGATGAATCACATTTATTATTTTTCATATGTGAACTGACTTGCATCCCAGGGATGAAGCCTACTTGATCATGATGGATTAGCTTTTTGATGTATTGCTGGATTTGGTTTGCCAGTATTTTGTTGCAGATTTTGCTTTGATGTTCATTAAGATATTGATCTAAAATTTCATTTTTTAAAATTTTGTTTCTGCCAGGTTTTGATGATGCTGATCTCATAGAGTGAGTTGGGGAGGAGTCCCTCTTCAATTTTTTTAACTAGTTTTTGTAGGAATGGTACCAATGCCTCTTTGTACATCTGGTAGAATTCAGCTGTGAATCCATCATGTCCCAGGGTTTTTTTGGTTGTTAGGCTATTTATTACTGATTCAGTTGCAGAGCTTGTTATTGGTCTGTTCAGAGAATCAATTTCTTCCTGGCTTGGAATCAATTTCTTTTAGTCTTGGAATGGTGTATGTGTCTAAGATTTCACCATCTCCTCTAGATATTTTAATTTGAGTGCGTAGAAGTGTTTGTAGTAGTTTCTGATAGCTGTTTTTATTTCTGTAGGGTCACTAGTAACGTTTCCTTCATCAGGAAATTTTGTTTATATTAATTCAAGACTATTATAAGTATGACTATAAAGGCTTTTGCCTTCACTAATTAGATAACTCATATTTTCAATTTTCAGTCTTTGTACCTAGTATTTTTGGAAACTACTCAGATGTAAAGACCATGTAAAGAAAGCTAATGTTCATGCATATGAATAGCCATATTTTTAATACTGGCACCAAAATAAATGTATAATTTTTTCTACTCTTTCATTCAACTAACTGTGAAATACAGGCTTTGCCTTTGTGCCATATTTTAAAATGTGACCTATTTCTCACGTATGTTTTAGTAAGAAAATATACAAGAAAAGATTTTAAATATAGAAATACTACTGAGATATAACATAATTAAAAGAAAAACACAACATAAAATACTCTCACAGAAGGTGTCACATCCCTTGATTGAGGCATGCTGATTTTTCTTTTAACGTTCTAAATGCATTTCCTGGCATTATAAAACAACACCCTGCTACATTTAATACTGCAACAATATTCCAAAGACAAATTTAGAGATGTAGCATTTTCCTTTACCAAGGATGTTGCTGAAAAAAAGGCACTCAAAAACACATCATGCTACTGATGTAGCCATGTGAATACCAAGATGAAAAAACAATGCAGGCTTTGATGACGGTCAAATATTAACATGACATCTGCCACTGATTCTTTGGGTCCTGGAGCCTATCTAGTGATTGTACTGGCCCTGTAGTGAAAGTGTTCTCTATTCGTGGTTTTAATCTTCTGCTCTGGAGATTTTATTGAATGTGAACTTGGATACAACTTTCTCAATTTGGAGATTAGACTTTAGGAATACCTTGGTAATAAAAATGCAAAATGTATGTGCATTTTGAAGAATCTGGTTGACGACAAATTCCCTTGGAATTATTTCTTATATATTGGAGGGATTTTTTTGAACTAGGTTTTTTTTTTTTTTTTTAACTTCCCTAGATATTGCCTTTTATGTCTACTTAATTATTCAGTTAATTTATCAATGTAGGGTAAACTACATGCAAATACCATTAGAAATATTCTGTCTGTTACATTTACTTTAAAATCATCCCTGGATCTAGGATAAAGCTAGTATAAAGTACGGAGAAAAAAAAAATCTTAGGATGTAAGAATTTGTTTACTAGAGAGCCACAGTTAGATAGATCTACCCAAGACTTTACTGTCATTGAAAAAAGTCAAACTCTGTAAAATATTTGAAGAGATTCATTCTGAGTCAAATATGAGTGACCAATGGCCCATGACACTGCCCTCATCAGGAGATCCTGAGAACGTGTGCTCAAGGTGGTCAGGGCACAGCCTAGTTTTATACACTTTTGGGAGACGCGAGACATCAATTAAATACATTTAAGATATACATTGGTTTGGTCTAAAAAGGCAGGAGAATTCGAAGTGGGGCAGGGCAGCAGGAAATCAGTGGTGTCTGGGACTTCCAGGGATTTAAATATTTCTGATTGGCAATTGGTTGAAAGAGTTATTATCAATAGAATGGAATGTCTGAGTTACAATAAGGAGTCATAGAGCCCATAGTTTTATCATGCAGATGAAGCCTCCAGGTAGCCAGCTTCAGAGAGAAGAGATTATGAAAGTTTTTGTTTTTGTTTTTGTTTTTTATCAGACTTAAGATCTGTGTTGATGTTAAATGCTAGCTGGCTTTTTCTGAATTCCAAAAGAATTCTGGAGGGCATAATGAGGAATGTTCACACCCCCACTCCCAATCATGGCCTGAACCAGTTTTTCAGCATAACTTTGGAGTTAACCCTGGCTAAGAGGAAGGGTCCATTCAGATAATTGCAGATGGAAGGCTCTGCATTTTAGTTTTAGTTTACATAAACTTTGAAGGTAGCTTCTAGTAGAGAATACCTAATTATGAAGTACTTATAATTATTCTCTAGTCCAGAACATCAGAAAAGTTATAAATATTAAACAATAACATTTATGTCACATTAATATTGAGGGACTTCTCTTCCCAGGTCTGGGAGGGGAATGGTTTCAAAGGCAGGAGTTTCCCGGCTCTATGCCTCCATCCAGGAACCAGAGGGATTTCAAACACAAAGTTCTTTGTCTGGGTTTCCCACACATGGGCTATGTAGTCCAGGTAATGCTCCTTTTTCCCAAAAAAACCTGCCAAAAGCTCTGGGAGGAGGGGGCTCTGTAACTCCTCCTCCCAGAGTTGTGGACCAAGCAGCCAATCTGTTATCATAGTCAAAGATCAATTACTCCAGAGGAAGTTTGAAAGAACTCCTCTCATTGGACAAGAACCTGAATGGGAAGGGAATAACTCAAGGGTGAAAATTCAGTTGCTCGTTACCTGAATGGAAATCCTACTCCGGGCTCCCCTCCCACAACAGCAAAACTCTCTCTCTCTTTTCTTTCTGTCTAATAAATTGTTTTCCTGCAAAACTCTTTGGGTCCACAATATTTATTCAAAAGGTAAGCTCACCATGCTTCTGGGGCCCCTTTCCCCATTCTCCGGGGTAAGAGAGGTCAAAAACCTCTTGGGAATCGGGAGCTGTGGATGTTAACACTCCCCCACCCCTGCCAGCATGTCTTTTGGTAAGCCAGCCAGGAGAATGTCAGACATCAGAGTGGTAAGGGATATTAGACCCCTTTTGCTTGCTAATCTGTCCTTTCCCTTCTTTTAAATTTGTTAAGGAGGTAAAAACCAGGCACTCATTGGACATCTAAGTGTGAACAGTGCAGCCACTGGTCTAAAGACATGGGTGTCAGGCTTTCTGGAAACAGACTCTATCATAACCCCCGACTCTTCAGAACTGGGAGTGTTGGTCAGCCCCAAACAAGCATCCTTTTCTTGCTGTTCTTTCTTTCTCTGGGCCAAGCCGAGGGCTGACCAGAGGAAACAACGGCAGTCTCAAACTCCAGGTTCAGTCCAGTTGAGGCTGGGGCCCTGCTTTGATCTCCTAAGAAAAAGCCACCTACGCGAGCCATGCCCAGCCTTTCAAACCCCAACCTCCTGGATCCGGATTTCCATAAGGCAAATTTCTTCCTGGATCTTTCCTCTAAGATATTTCCTACTCATGAGGGTAACTTACATCTTGGCATTAACAGGGCTATCATTCTTCACTTTACCATCCGCGACTCAACTCTATGTGGTTTCCCTATGGATTGGCCTAACAGCTCTCCTCCTCTCCTTCCTAGTGCCTGCCCCACAAAAACAATTTACACCGACTCTCAGGTGCAGAGTCTTCTCTTGCCAAGGCCACGCGATACTCGAACTCCAATTATTCCTTTCATAGTGGGTGGGGGGAATAATAGGAGGACTTAGTACTGGCATTGGAGGAATTACTACCTCTACTCAGTTTTACTATGAGCTATCTCAGGAGTTAAATGTTAACATGGAAAACGTTGCTAATTGTCTCTGCAGAGCCAGCTCACTTTGCAGAAGCAGCTTAACTCTTTGGCTTCCAGGGCTCTTCAAAACAGAAGGGCCCTGGAACTGCTAACAGCAGAGAAAGGAGGGACCTGTCTCTTTCTAGAAAAAGAATGCTGCTACTTTGTAAACCAATCAGGTAATGTCTTAAACAGGGTTAAAGAACTCAGGGACCCAATCGAACGCAGGGCTAAAGACTTTCAAGAAACAGGATTGTGGAGCTTGTTTAACAACTGGCTGTCCTGGCTCTACCCTCTCCTAGGCTGTTTATAACCATTCTATTATTGCTGGCCTTCAGGCCTCTCCTCTTTAACCTTCTTGTCAAATTTGTTTCTACTAGAATTGAGGCCATGAGGCTACAAATGGTCTTGCAAATGGAACTCCGAATGTCCGTGGCTCATGAATTCTACTGTGGACCTCTGGATCAACCTGCACCCCTGGAAGACTCCCCTCTGGAGGAAACCTCAACTGCTGGGCCCCTTTCACACCCCAATTGAGCAGGAAGTAGTTAGAGAGGGATCAACGCCCGTGTCCCAATAGCAGTTGGCTTTCCTGTTCAGAGGGGGGAATGAGGGACTTCTCTTTCAGGGTCTGCGAAGTGTGTGGTTTCAAAAGCAGGAGTTTCCAAGCTCCATGCCTCCATCTGGGAACCAGAGAGGTTTCAAATGTAAAGTTCTTTGGGTTTCCCACACATGGGCAAGGTAGAGAAATCCAGATAAAGCTCCTTTGTCCCAAAAAACCTGCTGAAAACTCTGAGAGGAGGGGGCTCTGTAACTCACAGTTGTGGACCAAGCAGCCAATCCAGTATCAGAGTCAAAGATCAATCATTCCAGAGGAAGTTTAAAAGAACTTCTCTCATTGGATGAGAACATGAATGGGAGGGAATAAGTTGAGGGTTAAAACTTGAGCTGCTCCTCACTGGAACAGATATCCTGCTCCTGGCTCCCCTCCCACAGTGTGGGAGCTGTCTCTCTCTCTTTTTTTCTTTCTCTCTAATAAATTGCTCTCCCACAAAAGTCTTCGGGTCTACAATATTTATTCGAACAATAAGCTAACCGTGCCTCCAGTGTCCCTTTCCCCATCTTCAGGGTAAGAGAGGCCAAGAACCTCTTTGGAACTGGGAGCTGGGGATGTTGACACGCCCTGGGTTACAATATGATGTAATTAATGTATCTATTGATAACTTACTCATGTAGAACCCTTTCATTTTTTGAGTATGATGTATATAAGCTATCTGTGCATTCTTATGTGGAATGGTGTGACTATGACAAGTCATCTAAACTTACTAAAAAGGAAACCTTACAAGATCCCAGAAAGTTACTGTTTATGCCCTGGAGAATCTCTCCATATTATACTTGGCAAAATAAAAAGAAACATTTTAAATATCAAGTTTTGTACATTTTGTATAAATACCTTTATTCTACACTCTGCTGGGGGCAAGTGAACAATTCTTTGGGGATTAAATAAATGCTGAGTGCTTTAACACAATTTATGAAAATCCCAGGTGTTTCATGAATGGGTGTTTGCCTACTCAAACCAACTGCAACATTGTTTAAAAAGAGAGAGAGAGAGAAACTCACAAAAAAAGGCATTTTTATTCCAACACACAGTGTTCAAATAGGCCAAAGAGTTCTGGAGAACAATACACCTAGGAATGTCTTTAGGGACATGAACAAAAATGTTCAAAAAATGTTGAAAAAAAAACCATTTTTTATCCTAATGTAGGAAGAGAAGAAAAATACAGGAAAAAATAACCCTTAGAACAAAATGAGTGGGATTCCAATTCACTTAATTATAATCAATATATCTTTACTTGTCATATATATTAATTTCAGACCACCCTTCATATTAAAATTAAGGATTTCTCAATCTTTTGTTTTTTACACATGCACGAATAATAAAATAGTTTTTAAAAGGCACTTGTTGACTTTCTATAGACTAAATGAAATAACCGGGGAAGAAAGACAAAATTATAAGTGATCAACAAAGGTAAAATAGTTTACTAAGCCTGGCATATGCTAAGAAAAAGAAGAGTTTCTATTTTTAGCACACAAAAAAAATCTTACCAAAATGTGAATAGCTCTAGGGGTATTTCCTTCTCTTGGCCTACAAGTTTTCTTTAGCAAACATGTTTATGATAATTTAAGAAATTTTCCTCTGTTGATTTTGCAGAAAACATATCTGAAAACTATACCATGTGTGTATGAACATATCATACATATGACAATCCCTTCTCCCTATTCCTCAATTACAGAAAATCACTTAGGATTCATCTTCAGTTTACTTTCCTATAGCCACTTGCTGGAGTATATATCTACCTAAGCCTGAGAACACATTCAGTTTCTAGCAAAACTCATCAGGATGGAGAAAAAGAAAAAAGTCTTCAAAACAAAACTCAGATGTGGAGAAATAAAGTTTTCCAAATTGTTTTGCCTTTGACTTCAAAGGACTCCTTTGTGGAATAATCTTTGTGGAATACAAAAGGAAGAGAAGTATTTGGAACAGAAAGATAGAATCAAAGAACAAGATTATGAGAGAGCCTGCAAAACACTCCCTTGCACTCAGAGCTAGTGGCTGTGCACTTTGAACCAAACCAAATTCACCCTGGCTTGTCAACTAAGTGAAGAAACAAGTAATGCTAATGATGGCATTTTAATTGCTTTAATGGAACACTTTAACCTATTTAAGGATGAAGAATTTTTCTTTTTCTTTTCATCCATAGCCAAAGTAAAGTAGTGTGTATTTTTGAATACTGCAAATTTCTTTTCACCATTAGTTTTGAATGTGAGATTAATTAGTAATTCAAGTATGCTTGGAGCAAAAAATCAATATATTGCTTGTTTAGATTTTTTTAATCAACATTTTACATATAAATGAGTATGGTCTATCTTTAGTGTATCTACTTTAATATGTTATACACTTATTTCATTAATGCTACTGTCATTCAAAATATTATAAAATTCTCATTATAACAAAATCTGGGACCCATGAAGAAAATTACTTCCAATACATCCAGCTTTTTTAGTGAAAATATTGTCTTCTGACTACAAACTAGTATTTTGCATTA
Organism: Cebus imitator; assembly: GCF_001604975.1. Taxonomy (NCBI): domain Eukaryota; kingdom Metazoa; phylum Chordata; class Mammalia; order Primates; family Cebidae; genus Cebus; species Cebus imitator. Next base: position 176,720 of record NW_016108204.1, on the reverse strand, counting down.
GTTTGCCCGTGCACATTAGACAACTGACATATAAGATTATACATATAAAAATATATAAAATAAAATCAGCCATAATTCCTTTACCAGATTAAACTTTCAATATATACTCTTGTAAATGTTCTTCTGAATGTGTTATATGGAGATATATTTTATAAAATGGTATCATTCTACATATGCTTTATCCATATTATATGTGTACATATATAACATATAACATAATATATGTAGTTAATATATTACTAATACTTTCTATGTTAATATGTTTTCATTAATGATTAGTGTTTTACTGAATGTATCTAAAACAAATTATTTGACACTGTTTTCAAACTATTTTCTGAAAATTCATTCAAAGAGTTCCAAATTATGGGGATGGAAGAAGGCAAACGATTTGCACCAAAGTTAAAATCATTGTGAAAATGTCTTAATATCACATTAAAGCCTTTTCAGAGTGTTTAATATTGTAATTCCAAATTGTGAATTTACAAAAGTGGAACATTTAATGATACATTTATACAACAAATAAGCCATTTGATTTTTTATTTAGTAAAATTCTATTAATGTTCTAATTCTTTCATAAACATTTTTAGACACTTATCTTTGAGCACTTATCTGGTTATTTCCTTAAAATAAATTTCTCATTCGCTATAGGACTTTAGAGCCCTCTCAATCACCATGCACCTTTTCCTTAACCCAGAGGGAGGAAGAGGGTTCTCTAAGAAAATGCGGTTGTGTGGGCCAGCACAAAATGTGGAGGAAAAAGGGAAACCCAGAACCTACCATTCAATTTCCACTGTTTGGGCTCCAAGCCAACAAGTCTAAGGTCAACATTCTGATTTACTCTGTTACTTGATCAAATCTTGGGCTCATTTTTTTATCTGGAAAATAAGGAAGCTAAGTGTATCAGTTCCCTTCCAGTTCTATAATTTGGTGACTCTATTATTAACTAGTGCAGTATATACCTAGAAATACCATTACCTCTTAGAATATCATGGGCCAACATCTACAATAATAATGTTAGTCCTGCCTCAAAAACTATCCTCTGAGACATTAATCATGAACATAATTGTTAATATAGGTGTGTTTTTGGAGAAAATGCAATTATTGCAAAGTTGCCTAGAATTAGAAAGTGGCACAGAAATAAGGGATAGACAGGCATTATAACATAGATTCTCAACGAGAAGCAGCAGTAGTGTTCTTACATGAACCTTAATACCTCTGCTCTTCTAAAGGCTTTTTTAAATAAAAGTAAAAGTTTCTCAGCAATTTTATTAAAAAGCCCTTTACAGGTGCCCTCAGAAAAGATTTTTGAACAAGGATGTGGTTTACTTAACTCTAAACATAGCAGGCGTTACTCATTGGCAAAGAGGTTGGCTTCATGGAAGGCAAGAGCTTACCTGTCCTAAAATAATTTTTTCAAGCGCTTGTCATGGCACCACCCTCCCCTCTTTCCTGGCTCTAAGTTGCCTTTTCAGAGATTCAATTCATGACCAAGAAAATCAGAGAGTAAGCAACTGGAGATCAACCATAGTAAGACAAGTTAGCACACAGAGTAGCACTGAAACGAATCTTAGACTTTTAGAGACCAACATGTGGTGTTGAACAGGGAGAGAATGCTCCCCATGTAGCATCAGGCAGTTAACCAAGGAAAAACAGGACAGTAAAAGAGAAGTAAAGGTAGGATAGAATGAAAAATTTGGATTTAAATACTTGGCAAACTGAATTAAACCGAAGGACACAACATACAAGCGTCCTTGGTTTTGAGCTAAACTCTTGCCATAGGCTGTAATAATTACTTTTAATCATTTCAAAAGTCATTTTGCTAAATTGTTTTGTTGTCGTTGTTAGTCTTTAGCTTCACTAATTCTCATAAGTAGTGCTGATTCATCAAGATTAATTCCACCCCTGAAGTTTCCTGATACTTTTGCTCCTAAATGAACAAGTTAGCATCATGCAAAAGGGCACTTAATATGTAAAAATAATCCCCATGTTGAAAGAAAGTAGGGCAATTATGCTAAAGTTCACACTCACCGCCATAATTGTATCCTATACCTTAGTATTTTGAGCATAATTGCCAATTCCACCTTGCCTTGCCTCCATGACAGCCAAGGAAAGCAAACTATAGCAAAATCACTCCCAATAGTTATAATGGATATAAATGTAGGATGAAAACCTCATGATTCATTACCAAAAAAAAAAAAATAGGTTATTAGATAGATGATAGATAGATACATGTATTTTGTTCATGTTTATTGAAGTACTGGACCAAAACCTTTTGCGGTAGTTGTCATCAATAACTGAGAGAATATCTATTTAAGACCGGATGGTAGACAAGGGAAAGCCAAGTTGATCTGTGATGGATTGTTGCTGTTGGCCCAATGTCCTTTGTGTTCTCAGGATAACCATCTGGAATCCATACAAGGAACTGGACTTGAATACATAATACTCAAAGAAATTCTATTGACTATAAGGGCAAAATGTAATGTATTAAAATGTAAATAGTCATTTACATGGAATTGCTTTGCAAAAAATGATTTGTTGAAGTCATTTTAAATGGTTTGTCCATTGATGATTTGTACTGACCACCTTTAACTTGTATATATTAAGCTGTGTTTAATATGTTTCATTCAATAGTTAATTTTGCACCATGTAGATGTCACTATCCTCCGTCAAAATTTGGGACCTTAAGTTTAATCCATTTCCACCATCAATTCTGTTCAATACGGAAAGAAAAAATATTAAAATTTATTTAATACATATGCATGTCCCTATTTATAGACCTTTCTGTCAGCACAAAACTGAGCCGTTTTCAACCCCCATATTAAAAAGGCTTACTTCTTTTTACCTGAATTTAAGACTTTAAATCATAACACCTAGAGAAAAACAAAAATAAGACCAACTAAACAAACATACCTTCTCAAAGTAGTTAAAATAACATTTATTTTCTCTCTCACTAGTGTTCACTATAAAATTTTCTTTTTGCCATTTAAGCAGAGAAACTTTTAGCCTAACCTCTATATAGGAATAGCCAAATGAGTTATTTTATGTGTTAAAGCAAAGAATTGACTGTGAAAGAAAAGGATTCTATGGCTGCTGCACTCTCAGTCCCTCTGTGACATTACACTTTTACAACTTTACATAATAAACATGCCACAACTTGTTCTCAGAATGATTTTTTAAATGAATGAATTTAATACATCATATAAAATGGTAATAAAGCCTAAACATTATCCCTATAGACCTTTTATTGACCCCTCCTATGTCAAACTAACTACAGTCCTACAGAGTGAATTAAAGGCCTCAAATGATCTCAAAAGAAGGCAATTACTTGAAAAATCATGGAACCAACCCAAATGCCCATCAATTAATAATTGGATAAAGACACTGTGGTATACATACATGTATATCACATTTATATATATATATATATATATATATATATATATATATGATGGAATACTACTCAGCCATCAAAAGGAATAAATTTAATAGCATTTGCACTACCTGGATGAAATTGGAGACTATTATTCTAAGTGAAGTAAATCAGAAATGGAAAAGCAAACATCGTGTGTTCTCACGGATATGTGAGGGCTAAGCTATGAGGACACAGGGCATAAGAATGATACAATGGACTTTGGGGAGTTGAGGGGAAGAGTTGGAAGGGAGCGAAGGATAAAAGACTACAAATAGGGTACAGTGTATACTGCTTAGGTGATGGATGCACCACAATCTCACAAATCACTAATCAAGAACTTTCTCAGGGAACCAAACACCACCTGTACCCCAATAAACTATAAGGCAAAAAAGAAGGCAATTACTTATTTGTTGAATATTCATTTGCATGTGTTAAAATAGTGTAGATACATATATGCAAAAGAAAAAAAATTGGACACATTACATCATTCAGAAAACATAATTTAAAAGAAATCATAGAGATAAAACTACAAACAACATCAAAAGTACAAGTGACAAAAGGGAAAAAATAGATAAACTGGATATTATCAAATTTAAAAACATTTTGCTTCATGTGATATCTGAAGAAAGGGAAAATAATGGGAGAAAATATTTGTAAATCATGTGTCTGATAAGGGCCTAGTATCCAGAAAAATAAAGACCTCTTACAACTTAGTAATAAAAAGACAAATATCCCAATTAAAATTCACAAATAATTTTAATAGGCATTTCTTAAATAGGTATTCAAAAGGCTAAGGACATTTAAAAAAAATGTTCAACATGAATTATCACTAGAGAAATTTGAGTCAAAACAAGATACCACTCCACAACAAACAGAATGGTTATAATTTCCAAAACAGTCAGTAAAATATTCATGAAGATACAGAGAAGTTAGAACTCCCTTACATTGCTAGTGGGATTGTATAATGATACAGTCACTTTGGAAAACAGTATATCAGTTCCTAAAAATGTTAAAATACAGAGTTACTACATGACCCAACAATTTCACTCCTAGATAACAAGCTCAATAAAATTTTGAAGGCCAGGCACGGTGGCTCATGCCTGTAATCCCAGCACTTTGGGAGTCCGAGTGAGTGAATTGCTTGAGGTTAGGAGTTCAACACCAGCCTGGCCAACATGGTGAAACCCAGTCACTACTAAAAATACAAAAATTAGCCAGGCATGGTGGCGCACATCTGTAATCCCAGCTACTGGCGAGGCTGAGGTGGGAGGATTGCTTGAACCTGGGAGGGTGAGTCTGCAGTGAGCCAAGATAGTGCCACAGCACTCCAGCTTGGGCAACAGAGTGAGACTCCCTCTCAAAAAAAAAAAAAAAAAAAAAAAAAAAAAAAAAAAACTTGAAAACATGTTCACACACAGACTTATACACCAATGTTTACAGCAATATTACTTTATTTATTTATTTATTTTTGAGACGGAGACTTGCTCTGTGGCCCAGGCTGGAGTGCAGTGGCATAATCTCCCACTCACTGCAACCTCCACTTTCCACATTCAACTGATTCTCATGCCTCAGCCTCCTGAATAGCTGAAATTACAGGCGGCCACCATCACAACTGGATAATTATTGTGTTTTTAGTAGAGATAGGGTTTCGCCATGTTGGCCAGGCTGGTCTCGAACTCCTGAACTAGTCATCTGCCCGCCTCGGACTCCCAAAGTGCTAGGATTACAGGGTGAGCCACCGTGCCAGGCCTCCTGCAATATTATTCTTAAGAGTCAAAAGCTGAAACAACTCAAATGTCCAAAAACTGGTGAATGGCCAAATGTGGCATTGTATAGTCATATCCACACAATAAATATAATTTAACAAAAAGGAATGGAGTATTAATATATGGTACAATATATACCAATCTCAAAAAGATGCTAAATAAAAGTTACAAATGACCATCTGTTGCCATATGATTCCATGTATATGAATGTCCAGAACTGACAGTCCTACAAAGATAGAAATAGATTAGTGGTTTTCTAGGGCTAGGCAGCAGGGTAGAGATGAGTCATAGGGGATCTGGTAAGAAGTGACTACCAAAATGTATAAGCTTTCTTTGAAGTCAATGAAAACTTTCTAAGATTTGATTATGGTGATGGTTGCACAATTCTGTATGTATACTAAAAACCATTGAATTGTATGTTTTAAACTGTAAAATATATGCATGTAAATTATATCTTTAGAAACACTGCACTTTGGAAAGGCAAGGCAGGTGGATTACTTGTGCTCAGGAGTTCAAGATCAGCCTGGGGAACATAGCAAAACCCCATCTCTACTAAAAATACAAAAAAAATCAGCCAGGTGCAGTGGCACAAGCCTGTGGGAGGCAGAGGTGGCAGGAAGGTCAAGGCTGCAGTGAGCTGAGATGGCGACACTGCACACCAGCCTAGGCTATGCAGTGAGACCCTGTCTTAAACAAAATCTAAGCAAGCTAGAATAGACATAAAATAAAGAAGAGTAGTGATGAAGAACTAGTTCATTCGATTGTTAAAACATACATTAAAATACGGCAGTTCTTCAAGAGTAAAGAAATCATCAGGGTACAATCCTAAAATAGAACAATTGTGTATGAACATTTTGTATATGATGAATATCACTTTCCAAATCAGCTGGAAAAGGTGAGATACAGCAATAGTGAGACTGAAAATATTAGCTAGTCGTGTGGAGGGAAAAAAAACTGAGTCCTTCCATAAAAATAAATTCCCAAAATATGAAACACTTGTAAATAAAATTTGAAACCAAAACTATGTTATGAAAACAATAAAGCAATTAGAGGAAAATGATCTTGGAATGGGAAAGACCTTTCTAAACAAGGCATAAAGTCCAGAAATTTATAAAAGAAATCATTAAGTGGCTTGCTTTCATAAACATTACAAATTTTTACATGGCAAAAAATTTAATTAGAATGGCAAAAGAAATAAAACACTGTGAGAGTTTATTTAAAACATGTGTAAATATGTTTTAATTTTCTTAGTATACAACAGTCCATTAACCCACTAGAACAAGTAACAACAACTCAAACAGAAAAAAGACAAATTGACTATATATTTGACTGTAAAACAGAAATTAAGTACATTTTTTATCTTTTACTATGACAATGATGAAAAATGTTGACAATACATGATATTAAAATAAATCTGCAAAAATAGGCATTATCATAACTGCTGGTTTGAGTAAAAATGGTGCAGCTTCTTTGGAGGGTAATTTGGCAATATCTACATTGACTGTCAAAATTCTAACTGCACACATCTCATTAACAATGCCACAGAGAAATATAAATATGTAAGCAAAAATGGAAATAGAGGTATTCTTCAGAATGTGTTAAATCAAATATTAGATAAAATAAGGATGTCCATAGCTACAAAACTGGTTAAGTAAATAAATTAATATTATACCACTGCTAAAAAGAATGAAATAGATCCAAGAGTGACATGGACAAAAATAAATCTGCAAAATAAAATGTAAGTAGAAATGGCAAGATACAGAACACTGCATATAATGCATTTCTGTTTACGTAAAATTATCTTATATATTTGTAGAATTACATCATCTATATATTTTACATAAACAGAAAGTTCTGGGGAAATGCACAAGAAACCATCAGCAGTGGTTGTTTCTGAGCCTGGGAGGAGCCGGAAGTTTAGTGGTGTAGAGTGAGTAGGGGACTTCCTTTTCATTGCACACATTTGCACAATGAAATTGTGGAATTGGAAATGGCAAATGTGTACAATGAAAAAGGAAGACACTCACTCCTACTCACTCTACACATTTGCAAATTCCAGTTCCGCAGTTCCACAATTTAATTGTGCAAATGTGTACAGTGAAAAGGAAGTCTACTACTCACCGTACACCACAGGAATTGTAACTGAAAGCCAGTTACTAGTAAGTCACAATTTGTTATCTGTTTTAATTTCTAATCACTGATCAGCTTTTACCTAAGGAGGTTTAAAGGTGTTTGTGAGCAGGAAACAGATCTGATCTTTTACTGCCAGCTTCCATCACCTCGGACTGAAAGGATGATGCAACTAAGCATGCTAATTGAAGGATACTTCAATTAGCTATTATATGATCAAAACATCATGCTAGATTTCTGACTGTTTAAAAAGTTACTACTCAAGAAGAACACATTGTACAGAATAACTAATGCAAAACAAGTTCAAGACCATGCTGACCATTGTCATTCAAATTTAGCTGGGAAATAACAACCCAGAGACATAATGTCCTTCAGTCTATACTTATCCTGTAACCATATGTGCCTTGAGAGTTAAACTGCATTCACAACTATGCATGTAAACCATAATAAATCCTTGAGATTCAAATAAAGATTATAGGTTAGTACTACAGGTGAAGATTATAGGTTGATACTAAATCCAACTTCAAAGCCTAGGCCCTTTCCAGAAAGAAAAAGATCCTCAGAGCTTTTCCAAAGTCACTTGATTTGAAATGGAATCATTAGAAGCATTATCTTCTAGAGACTACTCACACAAGGTATCCGACCTGGCCTCCCTAGAGTTTCTAGCGTGACCAAACAGTAACTTTTGATGAGGAGGGATATCCTAAGAGTTAGACCTCTGCTCAATATAAAACCAAAAAATGTCTCAGAGGAAGGTCTCCTGATGAAAAAATTATGTTCAACATAAGAAAGAAAAAAAAAAAAACTGTAACCATGGTTATCTGTGAGAAAGTAAACTGGAATACAGAGTTGGGGCAGCAAGAGAATTTATTTTTATGGTATACCTTTTTTCAATCTTCAGACGCTTTAATATGCACATGTATTAATTTGTGGAATTAATGATAACAGTGGGCTTTTCAAATATCATGACATTAATTATGAGATGTTTTGTCAAATAGTACTGTACTGATGCCTGTGCTTCTATTCCTTTTACATGCCTCTTCACTTTCTGATGGTTTCATTCCTAAATTACTAAGTTGTGAGCAGTGGTGCTCTCCAGGATGTTTAACTTAGAAATGCTCGTATCCTATCTTCTTCTGTGCCTACTCAAACAGCACATGCTGTCTGATTTATTGTCTTATCTGTCATTTGCCCCCACAATAGGCTTCCATTGTATATTTTGTTAGAGAAATCAATAACTGAGTCATCCAAATATTGAACCATAAAGAACTCTACAGTTAACATTTATCCATAAAAGAATTACTATTAAGAAAATGTTATCACCTCCTTTGTAATCATTATTAAGATTTTTAAAATACTCTTGGCAAGGCACAGTGGCTCACACCTTCAATTCCAGCATTTCAGGAGGCCTAGGCAGGAGGATTGCTTGAGCTCAGGAGTTTGAGAACAGCCTGAGCAACAAGGCAAAACCCCATCTCTACAAAAAGTACAAAAATTCTCTGGGTGTGGTGGTGCAGGCCTGTTGTCCCAGCTACTCAGGAGGCTGATGTAGGAGGATGGCTAGAGCCTGAAGGATTACAGTGAGCCATGATCATGCTACCGCACTCCTGGGTGACAGAGTGACCCTGTCTTAAAAAACAAAACTAAACAAACAAAAAATCTTCTAGTTATAAAGTACAGTATGAGCTTAAGTTAAAAAAACAAAACAAAACAAAACAAATCAAAAACTGATGTACCTCTTCCCATGGATCTATTCGGTCCCAGTACAACCCAGATTAAGACCATATATGTAAGTCAAATTCCTGTGTACTATAAAATATCCACCTGAAATCCAGAATATGCAGGTTCTTGTTCAGGACCTTGTTAAATGATTTTTAACATCGAATATAATATGTCTAGATAGAAGGGTTTTTTTAATCAAGTAAAGGAAATAATTAGCTCTTCCCCAGTAAATGTAAGATTGAGAATTATTTTATGGGAAGGTAAGCAAATAGTTTTGGGAAATAAATATCCAGTAAAACAACAACAACAAAACACAGGCTGTGATTATCGTGTTTTAACACATATTATGCTATCTTATAAAATAAACATTTCTGAGGAGTCATGTAGAAAAGAATCTTTTCTCTTTGAATTATTTTGTATTACTTGCCACATAGTAAAATAGCTAATTCTGTCTTTCTGTGTTCACATCCATGTCATAACTGCATGTATTTGCTCTGCAAATACAAAGTTTAATGAGTGTAGACACTTGTACAACCATCAGTAGGCTTGTTACACTCTAGGTTAATGCAGCACCAATCAAACAGCAAATATCTAAAATGTTGCTGAGCCCTTGTGAAACATGCATGGTTTAAGTGTATTACTATGTTAATCAAAGAGAAGATGGACAGGAAAGAGGAATCCGTCTCCTAAAACAATTGCTGTCAAATAAATAACATGAAGTAGAAAAGGTATTTAAAGTTCAAATGAGTAAAGTTCTCAAGCACCTCAGGAAGAGCAAAAATTAGTATTTTCAATGTTGCATTGCCACATTCTTTAGTCTTTTGTTAAAGGAAAACAACACCACCCAGAGAGTTAAAAAAATGAGAATTCTTCTTTAGCCCAATAAAAGTTTCTTGTTTGGACTCTACTTTTATACAAAAAAATAAGTTCTTTCTGAAGGCTGGGTTTTTAAGATTGGGCCGAAAAAAGACCACACCTGATGCGGACTTATATCAATGCCACCATCATTCTGGGCTTCTAAATTTTCATGAAATTTCTTCTTCTGTCTAGTTTCACCTCATCAAATCTCTTCAAAACCAAATCTAAAGGAGCCAGATGCAACAGGAAGAAGAGGACTCATAGCATTAGCAGATGGTGTCTTCCTACTATTTGTTTAGTTTCCAGTAGTCTGAAGTGTGACTTTTCCAGTACGCAGACTAAGGGGTTTAAGGAAACTCCATAACCCAGATAAAGCCTGAGGTCAGAAAAATTTAAGAGAAACTCATCATAATTAAGAGCACGAATTAAAAAAAAAAAAAATCCAAATTTATGTCAACAAATGTATTTGAATATCTTCATGAAAGTGTACTCTACACATCTGTTTTCTTCCTGTGGCTACTTTCTCATCTTTCTCTTATGATTTTGGATCCTGCTTTCCAAGTAACATTCATTAAGCATAAAGCAAGATCATAGATAAGGTTTAAACAATAAAGATTGTTATTCAGACATACGTCAAGTCAAAACACGTCCTAGAAGCCATAACTATACATTCTGGAAGCCTGACTTACTAACCTTGTTAATTTGCATTATAGGAATTAGCCCTCTTCGCCAATTCCACTCTGTTTATGTGGTGTATAAATCAGGATTCCAAACAAAACAGATGGCACGCTCAAATTAGGATAAGTTGAGTAGGGTTCGTTTGCAAAAAGACTATTTACAGAGGTGTTACTGTAGAAAATCACAATGCGTAGTATAAGAATGCTGTATTGGTAAGGAGTTAACATCCCTAAGTCCAAAACGACACAGGGAAGGAGCAGTTATTGGAACTGGGAGAGAGCCATGCCGAGAAATTCGCCTTGACAGGATAAGTGACCTTCCAAGAAGAGCACAGCAGCCTTAGGGGATCTGGCAGAGAGACTCTTTCCTTTCCCTGTTCTCCAACACACCAGGAAGCACGAGGACATGAGAGCCTTAATTGCCTCGAGCAGCAGTGCCACCTTAGGCAAACTTCCTGTAAGTTACCAAGAGAAATATATGCCTCTAGATCTTTTGCAGTGGTTCTCCAAACGCTCAGCCTAATTAAAAGCCAGAGGGTGCAGGAGCCAGGTGATAAAGATTACAAATGAGTCATCTTCCTGGGGCAAAGTCAAAGATGGAAGAATGAAGCCTTAATCAAAAGATACTCAACATACTCTGTGCCTACACATTCTCCCTAACATACAAATATACTCACATACATAACTGAAAAGCTATCAGAAAGGAATTTTCCTTGGAAATCATTTCATTGATATCTTTCATGTTCAAAATTTCCACCATCAGATATTCCATATATTTAAGACTTCTGTTAATCTACAAATTTTGAGTAGAATTGGTAGGAAATTGGAAAGGATGAAAAGAAACTAATCTTTTTAAATACTAGCTCCTTTACATGTCTTATCTCAATCTTCAAAATGACTATTAGCTATACATTATCCATGTTTTACTGATAATTTGAAACTCGGATAGTTCAAATAACTTGTCTAAAGTCACACAGGAAATACAAGGGAATCATAGAACCCAGGCCTGTTTGATTCTAAAGCCTATTCACCTTATGCTTCAGCATTGCTGCACTTGACTTCAACCCAAAATAGTTTAATATTTTCCTGGAAGAGGACAGGGCAGGTAAGGGTTAACTAAAGCTATAAAAGGAGAAGATTGGTTGCCCAGAGTCCAATGTCTATCAGGTGTAATATTAAAGGGAAATTTCTAAAGGTGAAAGGAATGGAGTAGTTAGGAAAGGGTTGATGTAGAGGGAGAAATGGAAATAAAAGGAGAGATTAAACACAATCTGTGCTTTCTTCCTACTGCCCCATCTTGTTAAACCAGCCCAGCCACTTTTCAGCGTCCACGGACTTTGCACTTTAGGTTCACACCCTTCCACATAGGAGGCATTTTATAGTGTCTACAGTGATGCAATACTTCACTCCTAACAAGAATTTCATCTGCCACCCATCTTGCCCTACTCTTACCTGCACTGGACTAATGACTACCTTGAGGGCTGATGACTCTCCCAGCTGTATCTTACTTTGTACACGTGTGCTGTGACAGTAAAATCTTGCCTACTCAGAGAGGAGGATGTTGTTCTCAAACAGTTTCCATCTTGATGGCATGAAGTAAGTCAGTGAATCAAGGCAGGGATAATGATTTCATAGGAATCATAAAGAGAATATGCTATCAGACTTGAGAATTAATCTGCACAGAGAACCCACTACATAGAATCCAAATATGACTGAGTCCTCTTTGCTTTAAGGAGTCTGCAAGCAACAAACGATTCCACAAGCAAGAAAATCCATGAACTTTTTCCCAGAGGCTAAAAAAGGACAACCGGAAAGGACTAGCAAGAAAGATTATAGAGTTATACTCTTCTTCTTTTTCAAGATGGAGTCAGTGTCCTATGATAGGCATTCAGTATTTCTTTCTTTTTTAGAACAGAGCTAAAAACCTCTAAAAACAGAACACAAAGAAATAACTTCCAGGGTTGGGCAGGCACTCCCTGAGTCAATGGGGAATCACCAGCATACTTTTATTTTTGACTCAAATTCCACAGTTGTCGTAAGGCCAAACATTCTCCTAGCTTCTTCAATTTCCACACTGGATTCTACAAAACTTATTTGTGAATGATATGTTTACCCAGCTAGCCTCCCTGCCTGAACTGTGAAATCATTTCAAACAGCCAACTGGATAAAGAGCTTAAAATAGGGTGGCCTTTATTCTTTATCAGCTTAAAATTGTCAAGCAGCAGCCAACCTAAGCTTTGAATAAATGTAGAAGCTCTTTAGAGCTATTTATATTTCTTTACCATCCATGGAATGACTTAATTCAGGACTACAGTAAGTGAGACTCTATTTCATGGAGTATTTTTGATCAAATATCTGGATGGGCTAGGCTACTTTAAATTACTCCGATGGTTCAGAAATCAAGAGTTTGTGAATTGTTTGGAAATTGAGAGACAGTTTGAAAACACTGTTTCTCCATAAAATTCATATATAATCATAGTACATAATAATATGCAACATTTATATTATGATTAATATGTATACATATTGATGTGTCTTGATGGAAGAAGTCCTACTCTGCTAATGAGGAACATAGGATTTAAGAAGTCTCTGCCACAAATTACCTGGGAATTTCTGGTGATGTCCCTTAAACCCTAGGCCTCAGATTCCTCTGCTGTGAAATGCAAAGGTTGGATTAATACAACTTTCAAGTGACAATCCGAAAAGGATTCAGCTCTCTGAAGGGACGACTCAGCTGCCATTACTGGAGGTGGCAATTGTGCCTTCTCTCAATCTCCCTGCCACTCCACAACCATCATCACCATCAAAGCAGCTGCACAGTTTTAGTTTTTGTGTCAGATTTTGGTTGAAGATCATTTTAAAAATCTTTAAAAGCACTGATTACTGTATCTCTTTGATCAAATTTATGACTCTGAATTTTCATTTCCTTTGACATATGGGTGTGTTTTTTTGCAAAGCAAATATCATTTCCTCTGATGTATTACATAAATATTTAAAAACAATGTGTCCCACAAGATATACATGTATACAACAATGATAATTATATTTCATTCTTCTGAAAATGAGAAATTTCCTCTGCTTGGACATATTTCTATAATCTTCCTCATCCTAATGCTCTACTATTTACATTTCAACAGTTTAAAGAGACCTAAGTGGGCTTTCAAAGTTGGGTAGGAACTAACTGGTAACTGGCAGAATAACATAGTTCCTTTGAAACGACTGAATTATGTAATTGGTCCTCCAAAACACATAAATACACAAATATATTCTCCACACCTCCCCGTGTCACTTTAGAAACATGCATTTAGACAACCAAACAAGAAAAATGAAGATGGATAGTGGAGGTAGGCCCAGGATTGAGAAAGAAGTATGATTTTTCTCATTCTCCTCTCTGAGTTTAAAACAAAAATGAGTAAGTCTAGACCTCACTCAGCTAAAGCTGCCTTGAAGGCCAGCGCACAGATATGTATGTGCAAGTGTATAGAGATGGAGCAGGGAGGAAATAGAAGGATAAATCCCTGAGGAGAAGCCCAAAGAAGGCATGTTTATGCTATCAGTCCAAGAAGGACTGCCAAAAGAACCCAGAGTGCCAATTCTCAAACTGGAAGCAGAGCTATAAGTAAACTGAAGACAATAATATGTGGTACCAGCATTAAGTTAGAATCAAGGCACACTGAAGAATGAATTTCCTTAGGAAAGGTTTGACATAATTTTCAGATTTGACACACTTTTTTTTTGATGGACTGGAGCCTTTCCTTAAAGTGTACCACTCATCTTGGAGGATGGGACATAGAGAATCTTGTTTGTGTGGGACGATTACTTTGACATTTTAATGCTTCGGTGTATTAATGTATATAATAATGTGTATTTTAATTATTCCATAACATTTCTTTGAATAACAGGACATGTCTTCTAGTCTCCCACAATTAAAGAAAACTGAAAATTTTTAACTACCTTGTAATCTCTTAGTCAAATAATGATGCTTTTTTTTTTTTTTTTTGATGGAGTCTCTCTCTGTCACCCAGGCTAGAGTGCAGTGATGCAATCTTGGCTTACTGCAACCTCCGCCTCCTGTATTCAAGCCATTCTCTTGCCTCAGCCTCTCGAGTAGCAGGGACTACAGGCACCTGCCACCATGCCTGGCTAATTTTTTGTATTTTTGGTAGAGACGGGGTTTCACCATGCTGGCCGGGCTAGTCTTGAACTCATGACCTTGTGATCCACCTGCCTCAGCCTCCCAAAGTGCTGGGATTACAGGCGTGAGCCCCCGTGCCCGGCCCCAGTCAAATTATAATTCTATCTCCCATCAGGATATGCTGTCTTTAGTAAGATTTACATATTTTATATCTTTTGAAATTTTTTTGTCCATTTAAATATTCCACAGAAATTCTACTTCTATAAAGTTGGTAATTCCAGCTCTTCACAAAACGAAACATAAACTGAAAATATCTACTACTGCTTCCTTAAAAATATATTTTCAAGATCAGAAAAATTTTGTTCCAGCCAATGTCTAACTGGCCATCACATTTAAATAAAGAGATGAGTTTCAGGAAAACATTTTGAGAGAAATTTTGCCCTCAGAATGGAGTTTTATAAGTCTTTTTTTCTGGCCTCTAATCAGTCCCATAAGTAGGTCAGATGTAGCATATTCCTCAACTGGCACATACACAATGGGTCAGTTATAAATTTCATAAATTAAAATAAGCAGTAGCAGGTTTGGCAATACACACAATTTGCCTAAGGATAAACGTCATTATTATCACTTTAACAACCATCTTTGGAAAAAAATCCACAAATCACTTTGACACAAGAGAGGAAGAGGAAATTGGCTAGCAACTGCGTAATCTGTGCCCTGGATGAAGATAACTTAATGTTTGTTTGCACAGATTTTCTTAGCCTATGAAGCAGAAGCAATCTGGATTTTAATCTACAAAAGTCACAGAAATATTATTTCTTTCCTTTATTCGAATGTAGGAGAAATTTTAGATTTTTAGTCATATAACTCCTCCCAAAGATATTAGACATCTGACAACCTCAAAAGCCATCACCACTGTTGGCCATCACTATGCTTGCTTTCACAAGAGGTACTCATTGCTTTTGGGAGAAAGGAACACTGAAATACAGCAGCCTGGCCAGGCACAGTGGCTCATGCCTGTAATCTCAGCACTTTGCAAAGCAGAGGAGGGCAAATCACTTGAGGTCAGGAGTTCAAGACCAGCCTGGTCAACATGGTGAAACCCTGTCTAAAAATACAAAAAAATTAATTGAGTGTGGTAATTCATACTGTAGTCCCAGCTACTTGGAAGGCTGAGGCATGAGAATCGCTTGAACCCGAGGAGCAGGATTTCAGTGAGTCGTGATTATATCACTGCACTTCAGCCTGGGCAATAGAGTGAAACTCCGTCTTAAAAAAAAAAAAAAGAAATATAATGGCCTTCCTTGAGTTAAATTCTATGTAATATGCCAATGTGTAAAGTAGAATTTCTAAATAAACTATAAGAGAAACTATACATACCAGACAATCGAGAAACTTGGTAATATGTTACTTGTAGTATATTAACAGGCATTGTTGATTCCACTAGTCATTCATGCATTTGTGCCTTTATACATTTCAAACCTAACAGATTGTGTAATTCGTTTCAGATTAGCAGTTTTACGGCTGTTGATCATAAATGGAACATATTATTTTGTAGGCATCACTACTAAAGACAAGATGGAAACTAGAAGCTCAAACATTAAATGACAAATCACATTTCAAAGTAAAAAGTAATGAATGTATATTACAGTTTTAGTCAAGGTTCTCAAGAAAAAGATTAGGAAACAAATTTGTATGCAGTAATCTTATTAGGAAATGCTCTTAGGCAGAACACCTAATAAGGGGGTGAGAGAGGCAGGACTGGACAGAATTTCAATGCAGTAGCAACAGAAGCTTCACAAGATCTCACAGGGAGCTATGGAGCAAGAACAGGTCTTCAGAGTTGTTCTGGATTGGACAAGAAAGGCCAAGCCTCCACTAATCTTCCCCATTCAACAGTCAATGGATGTGATTTACCCCTGGTGAGCATTTGTAAACTGGCGTGAGGCAGCTTTCATCAGCAGAGAACAATGCCCTGAGAGGTATTAGATGTGAGCCTTTAGTAGTTGGTACAAGGAGCGCTTCTCCATGGGAAATGTTTGCCCTGGTGCAAACACCAAGCACCAGCATTTGCCCTTCAATAGTTTTTCCAGTTTAAAAGTTTGATTTTCTGTCCCAAAGTGACTTACTTTCTAAAACACAGATTCTCACTAGCAGAGATCACAAGATAAATAAACCAGGTTCTTAACGCACAGCGCACATCAGCCAATGAAACTAGAACTGAGCAGCACATCCTCTCTTCTTAAAAATCTACATGGAAAGCCAAGTAATCAGGAAGTGGCTGATGATCGTGGAATATAATTTAGATATTTAGTGGAATCGGATTTTGACTGACAGACACAGGTTTCAATCTATACAACTGCTATCTCTGAGAAGTATGCAGGAAACTGGCATAGCTGGACAAGGCAGCATCTCCCCGGGATAAAGAGTTCATTAATAAAATTTGGCAATGTCTATATGAGTGTTTATTTTCTTTAATTCCATTGATAGATCCAGGTTTGGTTAGTACTAAAGTTTACATAACTCGGATATCTCTGAAAAACATGAATGCAAAATTTGGTATAAACATGATCATTTATTTAGAATGACAAATCACTAACATTTGCAAATGTAGAAGGCTAATAAATACCAAAGCATCACAAAACCTAGAGAAATCATATATTTGCATGAATATTAATATTAACTAACTGCTTAATGCACTAATTAATATTTTTACTATATTTTTTGATCCTTTATATAACTATGATTTTTTTCAATAGAGAGAATAGAAAGATATTTCAGTCTTTTTTTTAATTAAGGCTTAGAAAAGTTTAGTTTCTCAAGCTGTTTTGTAATGCCATATATGTGTCTTCCTCCCTTGTTTCTTCCTCAGGCACTAGGGGACAAATAGCAGGGCAAGGGTCCCATGGAGAAGACCAAACCTTTTATGTCACCTGCAAGGCCCTCTGCTAATGCAATTGCTCCAGCAAGAGCAGCAGTCCTGCAGGGAGGCAGTGGTCCTAGCAGCATCCAAGCTGTGTTTCAGTCTCTGGTCCAGATCTTTCCTAGGGATCAAATAGCACCAGCATATTTCCAGGTGACCAGGGTCAGGTTTCTGCCAATGGAGGTTAAAGTGGAGGTGAAGTGTGCCCTGGTAGCAGGGTCCCTACCCTCAGCCCCAGAACTGACCTCGCTCTGTTTAGAAGGAATCCCTTACCCCAAGTTTGGGCAGAGGCTGCTGTCCCCTCCTACCACCTGAGAGAGCACCTTCTTCAAATGTATGATGTAGATATTATTTATTCATAGATGTTTTGCATATTAGGAGCCTAGGACTTGGGGGGCCTGAAGCATCATCAGTGTCAGGAAAATCCATTCCTGCCTCACTCAAGTGACAAACAAGTATTACTAGGGAACCATTCTTTCTCAAAAAGGGTTATGTAAGAGGTGCATTAAACGCACAGATTTCAAGTTCTTCTCTGGGGATTCTGCTTCAAATTTGGGGCAGGGTCATTATGGTATTTTTAGTAAGATTACAGGTTACTCACAACTCTCCTACATTTTGAAAACAGAGCTTTAAGCCAATTTAGTGTATTTCAACTTTGATTTATTAAGTATATGTTTAAAATTTTAAATGTCAATAGGCAATCTTAATTCTCTCATTTCCTGGTTTCCAAGGTGTGACTGTGTGGGGTTGTACATATGGATGGTGGTGGTGTGAGTGCGTGGGAGTATATTTGGAGTGGTGTGTGCATTTGTGTGCTGCCTGTAGTATGTGTGTGGTACCTGTTAAAGTTGTGTGGTGTGTGGAGCAGTATGTGTACGCGTATTGTGGCTTTGGTGTGTGATGTGGTATATATGGAGTGGTGTGAACATTTTTGTGATACAAATGGTGTGTGTGGGTGTCAGTAGAGTGCTGTGTGTAGGTGTATGGTGTGTATGTGTTTATGTGTTTGCTGCATGTGTGAGTTGTATGTGTGGGGTGTGTGTGTGAGTTGTATAGCTGTGGTGTGTGTATAAGGTGCACATGTACTCTATGTATTTGCAGCATGCGTATGTGTGGTACATGTGAAAGTGTTCAGAGATGTGTGGAATGGTTGTTGTTGGAGGCCTAAGAGACAAGAGGAAGAACACCTCAATTTCATTGGCATGTCTATATCATTTGCCTGTGTCCCCACCCAAATCTCATCTTGAATTGTAATTTCATAATCCCCATGTGTCCTCGAAGGGACCTGATGGGAGGTAACTGAATCATGCGGGCAGTTATCCTCATGATGTTCTCATGATAGTGAGTGAGTTCTCTCGAGATCTGATGGTTTGATAAGAGGCTTTCCCTGTCTTCATTCTACACTTCTCCTTCCTGCCGCCATGTGAAGAAGGGCATGTTTGCTTCCGTTTTTGGCCATGATTGTAAGTTTCCTGAGGCCTCCCTAGACAAGCTGAACTGTGAGCCAGTTAAGTTACCCAGTCTCAAATATGTATTTATTAGCAGAGTAAGAACAGACTAATATAATGAATATCTTGAAAAAACAAGACTCATTTATGCTGGAAATGTATGGCTCCTTTCTGAGAGAAGTAATAAAGAAAAATTTTGAACTAGACTTCACTAAGAGTTATTTTTACTGCTTTTCCTCCTCATCAACATTTCTACTTACTACCAGGTTTTTGTGATTAGTTGCTATTAAGTTAAGTCTTTCCCAACACAATTATCATAATTAAGTTCAAAGAACAATATTGTTACCAGAATAACAAAATAAAGTTAGAATGACACTGCCCATAAATATCTGTTTTATTTTTATAAGTATACTTTGATCTGATGAACTACTAAGCTAAATCAAAAATTTTAAAATAATAACATAGTAATCTGCCTTTATCTTTCACTTGAAAACCTCTGCAAATATTACAGGTATTGGCTTCTGTCATTTCCAAAGCAAACTACAAGTGGTCAGTCCTCGTGCCCATTAAAGACGAAAAATAGCAGACAACAATTTAATAAGCTATTCAGTCAGTGCCAGACCCAGAAATCAAACACAGCTTCCTAAATATCTATTTGGCCTTATCTTCTATTTTCTCTTTCTTTGAAGAGAAAAATGTATAGGCTTTGGAAGCAGAGAGACATCTGTTTGAATTCTGACTCCAATACTTACTTAGCATTTTATTACCTGCAAATTATGGTAATAACACCTACCTCATATGGTTGAAATTGTTTAAATGAGATAACCATCAGTAAAATGGTACCTCTAGTAATAAGCATTAGTGTATTTCCTGTTTTCTTCTGCCTCCTACTAATGTTAACACTCTTCTCCATATCGTGAACATCATTTCACAAAATTCATTCCCTCAAAATGTTTTTCACATTTTTTTTTGCCAATTTCACATAATGTTAACATATTATGTAGTTTTACTTATGCAATATTTTATTTTCTTTTTTTTGAAATGGAGTTTTGCTCTGTCGCCAGACTGGAGTGCAGTGGCAAAATCTCGGCTCACTGTAACCTCCACCTCCCGGGTTCAAGTGATTCTCCTGCCTCAGCCTCCCAAGTAGCTGGGACTACAGGCATGTGCCACCACGCCTAGGTGATTTTTGTATTTTTTAGTAGAGACGGGGTTTCACCATGTTGGCCAGGATGGTCTTGATCTCTTGACCTCGTGATCCACCCACCTCGGCCTCGCAAAGTGCTGGGATTACAGGCATGACCTACTGCGCCCAGCCTTATGTAATATTTTCTGTAAACTTACACTTTTTTATTTATTTATCTTAAGAAAGAATATATGTGAAATCATGGGTTTACAATTATGTTAAGTGTAACAAATATTAAGATAAATATATAACTATTTAAAAAATTCATCAATGCAACACCTAAAGTCATTTCCTAAAGGGGTAAAAGCACTTTCTCAAGCAAGCATTGGCTGAAATTGATTAAGTCTCTAGAGCTGTTGAAGAAAATGATTCTGAGTCATCTGCTAATGGCCTGTCCTCATCACCCAGGAATATGTGCTGCTGCATCTATTGCATACATTTACCATGGCTATGCAAAATCTATGAAGGCCAGAGTTGAGCCACTAAATAAATTCCAAGTAATTGTCAAAGCTTCTAGATAACTGTGCTTTTCAATTAAATTCATCTGGTTATAACATACAGTAAACAGTACATGAAGGCTTCTTGGCCATAGGGCTTATCTGTGTGAAAACACGCAAGTCTCCCTATAGCAAATCCATAATCACATATCCCTTTAGCTCCAGAAATATCAAGAAATCTAATTACATGTTAGTAGAAAGTACGATTAAAATTTATGAGATTTATTTTTAAGGTTTAAGCTGGAACTTGTTTTCCAGGCCTGAGGTACATGTGAATGTATCAATTTGCATGTTGCCTGGAATATTAATCTTAAGAGATAAATTTAGTAATTTTAGTATATTATACAAATAATTCTTACTCTGCTCCAGGTGAATGAACACTTTTTAAACACTCAGTCAGTTTAAAAATATGGACTGAGTGACAATAAGACCTGGCACACAAGTTTTTCACAGACAGAATAACCAGAGGAGAAAGTTCTTTAAAGAAAACGAACATGGCCAGGCACGGTGGCTCATGCCTGTAATCTCAGCACTTTGGGAGGCCAAGATAGGTGGATCATGAGGTCAAGAGATTGAGACCAAATGGCCAACATGATGAAGCCCCGGCTCTACTAAAAATACAAAAATTAGCTGGGTGTGGTGGTGCTCACCTGTAGTTCAGCTACTCAAACCACTGAGGCAGGAGAATTGCTTGACCGTTGGAGGTGGATGTTGCAGTGAGCTGAGATCGCGCCACTGAACTCAAGCCTGGATGACAGAGTAAGACTGTGTCTAAAAAAAGAAAAGAAAAAAAAAAAAGAAGAGGAACAGAAAAATGCATGGTTGCATTGTTTTACCAGTGAGCTTGTTGGCTTTTGGTATTCAGCATTCTCTGAGATGGACTAAAAGTCATGGCACAAGTTCTGGTGAGTGGATTATGGGAAAATTTGAACTAGATGCTGACACTAAGATGATTACTGGTGCATTCAGGTAGGAGATGTGAGGACTATGAGCATCCTCTAATAAAGTCTACAAAACACAAGAACCCCAAAATTCCACTGGAAAATAAATTTAACAGTTAAAAATAAATGTAGGGCACCGTAAAAATTTTCATAATTACAAAATATTTCATAGATAGGAAACCTAATTTCATATTTATACATTAATGTGGTTTCATTTTGAAAAACAAAACGTAAGAAACAACAACTAGGCTCAAGGATTCCTTAGGACATGTTTGGGTTCCCTTTTTAATCGATTTTCTTT
>NW_016108204.1:117744-154258 GCF_001604975.1 Cebus imitator | reverse complement strand
ATATATGTTTAGGATCTTTAGCTCTTCTTGTTACATTGATCCTTTTATCTTTATGTAATATCTTTCTTTGCTTCTTTTGATCTTTGTTGCATTGAAATCTATTTTATCAGCAAAAATTGCAACTCCTGCTTTCTATTTATTTATTTTAGGTCTCCATTTGGTTGGTAAATTTTTCACCATCCCTTTGTTTTGAGTCTTTATGTATCCTTGCATGTGAAATGGATCTGGATGTAGCATACCAATGGGTCTTGGCTTTTTTTGCCTAATCGATTTTCTTAACTGTGACATTTTAATTGCGGAACAGAAATCAATTCCACTTGCCACACTGAAACTCAAGCCACTGCTGGAAAATCTGCCAGCATGGACTTTTTAGAGGCAATTCTGATTTGGCACAAGGAAAATCAAGCATTTAGAAATTCTAACCAAAAACACAAGTAGAAGGAGAAAAATATATATCATTTCATCATGCTGTCTGTGTGATAAGAACCAACATTTTTATTTCTCCTTTCAACAGAAAATTCCATGTACATAAAACAAAAATTTAAACACAGCTGTACCCTGTTCATATTAGCAGATATATTTCTCAGTTGTTAATCAAATATTTTAATAGAAAATTATAGGCCAGGTGTGGTGGCTGATGCCTGTAATCCCAGTACCTTGGGAGGTGAGGCGAGCGGATCGCCTAAGGTCAAGTGTTTGAGACCTGCCTGGCCAACATGGTGAAACCCTGTCTGTACTGAAAATACAAAAATTAGCTAGGTGTGGTGGCAGGCCCCTGTAATACCAGCTAATCTGGAGGCTGGGGCAGGAAAATTGTTTGAACCTCAGAGGCGGAGGTTGCAGTAAGCCGAGATCGCAACACTGCACCCCAGCCTGGGTGACAAGAGCGAGACTCCACCTCAAAAAAGAAAAAAAAAATTATATTTTACATGCACTAGAGCAGATATTTCCTGATTTTTGAATTTTAATAAAAACCATTTTTAAACTATGTTTTTAAAAAAGTAAATTGGAATAAAAATCAAACAAAAAATAAAACATTTAAAATTTTTGAATCTTAAAATACAGATAGTGGTTTCTGAGAAGATATTTGGCAACCAAGATGTCTCAATCAAAAGATTTTCTTTTAAATTCTGAATAGACAAAAATCATAATATTTTATTTTATACAAGTACCTTGAACTGCGTATTTTTTAAAAATTGATTTTCTAATATATTTGATCTATAAGGTCTCTACCAGTTGATGCCTATCTTTCATTTTTTTGGAGTGGTATTTTTTGAAGACGTAATGAATTATTTTTTAAGCTACTGAATCATAAGCTGCCCAAAGCAAATACACTTTAAACATGGATTAATTGATTTCCAGTAATTATAAATGACTTCTCAGACTTTGAAATAAACTACATCATTAATGTTTAGCTTCTTATTTTAAAATAATTATAGGCAGGGCACGGTGGCTCACACCTGTAATCCCAGCACTTTTTGAGACTGAGGTGGGTGGATCACCTGAGGTCAGGAGTTGGAGACCAGTCTGGCCAACATGGTGAAACCCCATCTCTACTAAAAATCAAAAAATCTTGGCTGAGCATGGTGGCACGCACCTGTAATCTCAGCTACTTGGGAGGCTGAGGCATGAGAATTGCTTGAACCCAGAAGGCAGAGGTTACAGTGAGCCAAGATCATGCCACTGTACTCCAGCCTGGGTGACAAAGCAAGACTCCAGCCCCAAAAATAAATAAAATAAAATAAAATAATTCTAGATTCACAGGAAGTTGCAAAGAAATGGAAAGAACAATCATGTGTGCCCTTTGGGTGTATAAACCTTACCTCAATGTTAACTTGTTATTTACAATATTACAAATTCGCATTGGTACAAACCATAGAGCTTATTCAATTTTGCCAGTTACACATGCACTTGTATGTGTATGTATTTAGTTCTAGGCAGTTTTAGCATATGTGTAGATTCATGCATCCATCACCACAGTCAAGATTGAAAGCAGTTCCTTTACCACAAAACACCCTTGTGTTACCCTTTATAGCCATACCTACCATCCTCATCCCTAACCCCTGGCAACTACTAATCTGTTTTCCCTCTATATACACAATCATGTCTCACTTAAAATGAGAATATGTTCTGAGAAATGTGTCATTTTGAGATTTTGTCATTGCGTGAACATCCTGGAGTGTGCATATACAAACCTAAATGCTATAGTTTTCTATATATTGAGGCTATATATGTATAGCCTATTACTTCCAGGCTATAAACCTGTATAGTATGTTACTGTGATGAATGCTGTAGGCAGATATAACACAATGGTAAGTATTTGTGTATCTAAACATATTTAAACATAGAAAAGATACAGTAAAAATACGGTATAAAAGATTTTAAAATGGTACACTTGTAGAGGGCACTTAACATGAAAGGAGCTTACAGGACTGAAAGTTACCTTAGGTGAGTCATGAGTGAGTGTTGAGTGAATGTGAAAGACTTGAATATACTGTCCAATGCACAATACACAATGGTGTGCATGGAGCTGTCATCTCCTATGATAACAAAACCAGCTAGAATAACTTCTGAAGGCTTTGCCTGAGGCAGTTTTACAGTTAACTTTTTTTTTATATATGTACAAGGAATACACTCTAAAATAACCACAAAAGTATAGCAAATACAGAAAGCAGTAACATGGTTCTTTATTATCATTATCAACTAGTATGTACTGCATATAATTGTATGTGCTAGACTTTCACAGGATTGGCAGTACAGGTTTGTTTACATCCACATTACCAAAAAACAGGTGAGTAAGGCATTGCACTATGACAATGCCATGGCTATGATGATGCTTGATGGCAGGAATTTTTCAAGTCCATTATAATCTTATGGGACCATCATCATATATGCAGTTCATTGTTGAGTGAATCATTGTTTTGGGGCACAGAACTATAATTAAGTCATTTAGCAATTGTTACGTGAGTAAACCATGTAGTACATAACTTTTTCAGATTAGCTTTTCTCATTCAGCATAATTTCCTAGAAGTTCATACAGATTATTATATGTATCAACAGATCAGTATTTTATAATATGGATGTTTCTATAATCACTAATCTATGGAAGAACATTTGGGTGCTTTCCAGTATTAGGCTATTACAAAAAAGCTGAACATTCACTAGTTTCTGTGTGAAAATAAGTTTTCATTTATCTAGGACATATATCCATGAGTACAATGGCTGGGCTGTATGGCAAATCCACTTTTAGCTTTAAAAGAAACTACTAAACTATTTTCTGGAGTGGCTATGTCATTGGTACTGTCCTACCAGTGATGCATGAATGATCCATGCTGCATTCTCACCAGCATTTGGTGGGCCACCATTTCATTTTAACCACACACCAATGAGGTGTGTGATGATATCTCATTGTGGTTTTATTGTGCCTTTTTCTAATGGCTAGTGATGAACATCTTTTCATGTGCTTATTTGCCATCTGTATATCCTTTTTGGTGAAACATTTGTTCCTATCTTTTGCTTATTTTTTAAATGAGTTTTTTTGAATTAATGTTGAATTTTGAAAGTTATTTCAAAATTGTATATTCTAGATACAAGACTTTTGTCAGATATATTTTTTCTCCCAGTCTGTTGCTTGCCTTTTCATTCTTTTAACAGGATCTTTCACAGAGCAAAAGTTTTCAATTTTGATGGAGTCCAATTTCTCTAAATGCTTTTAAGGACACTTGCTACTTACTGCACAATGCACAATTTTAATTTATGCTTTAAGTGTAGAACATTTTCTGTCAACAAATTTCTTGAATTTTGTATTCAATGCTTAACTTTCAATACCTTGAAAATGTGATGGTTTCATAGAGTTTTTCCAGAAAATAACCCCACATGTTACACACTTCAGGGGTCATTTATATTTACTTCAATGAACCTGAACTGATTTATGAATATTGTCCTTATTTCTCTCATTTCTCCACATACCAATAAAAGGTTTGCCATGTAAAGAGACAGGTGCTGAGACCAACCCAGAGCAGCTACCACATTGGAGTGTAAAGTGAGTGCATTGAATCAAAATTAGGAAAGGAAGACTGACTTGGCTTAAGACTACTTGCCTAGGTGATTCTGCACTACATTTCAACTCTGGGAAAAATGTGAAGGCAGAGGTCAGAATCATTTGACGATTGTCAGGGGAAGTGACTACATCTCTCATAATATCTATTACAAAGTTGAATTTCTTACTTGCTAAGGGAAAACCATGCTTGGAGAACACAGTCCCTCTGAGTAAGGCCAAAGCCAATTTATTAGTATGTCACCCTTGCGGGAAGCAAGCAGTTTAGGAATTGGCTGATTTTCCAAAGTGAGAGAACTAAAGCAGAGCTCTTATCTGGAGTTGCGGGACAGATAAAGACGGAATTAAAGGCTGGGCATGGTGGCTCACACCTGTAATCCCTGCACTTTGGGAGGCTGAAGTGGGCAGATCACCTGAGGTCAGGAGTTGGAGAGTTGGAGACCAGCCTGGCCAAGATGATGAAACCCTGTCTCTACTAAAAATACAAAAAGTTCACTGGGCATGGTGGTGGGCACCTGTAATCCCAGCTACTTGGGAGGCTGAGGCAGGAGAATTACTTGAACATGGGAGGCGGAGGTTGCAGTGGGCCAAGAAGTCACCATTGCACTCTAGCCTGGGCAACAAAACGAGCCTCTGTCTCAAAAAACAAATAAACAAAACCAAAAGACAATTAAAATCTGTTCTTTGGTTACTTGTGTGTGACTTACTACATATATATAAAAAAAAAAAAAAATACAGCTTCTCTGCCTCCATCCCATACCTACTGAATCAGAATCTCTAGTGATAATCAGGCTTAGTCAGCAATTCTATCACCCATTAGCTACTAATTTTAGACATGTATCCACCTCACATTTATATATCAGTCATTCACTTTCTGATTAATGTAAAGCCATTTGAAACTGACTTGGGTTTGTGATCATTGGAAACATCCTGAGGTGAGCAAAATCAAGGTGAGGAAACTTCTAGAGAGGAGACTTCTACAATCTCTACAGACTCTTTTGGAGCCAGCAAAGGCACAAAGGGCATTACTTAAGCTGATTCCTCCAGCATATGCTTAAATGCTAGGTACTCACCTCCTACCTTCAATTCTATTTGTTTCCTCTACAAAAGAGCTGAATCATAAGGGAGGGAAATCTTCTCAGAACTTTGGCCTTTCATTTGTCTCTTAGAGAGGAGACATTATCACATCATACTTTTAGTCACATAATTCAAGGTCAGTTCTTTTCATTATTACAAAACGAGTCTTTAAATTAGAGCAATTCAACTCAGTTACTGAGTCTTTTACTAGACCTATCAACTCACACAATTGTGCCCTTTGGGATATGTAGTCCTACTTGAAGTTCAAATCTTTGTGTTCAGATTGACTATGCCCTATTTTCAGTCATCTAAACTCCCTACCTAATTATCCACTCACTTATGTTTGACCTGGAAAATTTTTAATTTAGTTACTTTTTAAAAATTTTCTAATTCAGTAATACATATAAGTATTCAATTTCAAATGCAGATAATTTGATGAAGAAAAGTAAGAGAAATCTATTTTATCACTCTCTTCTTACAAATGCTCTTCCCCGTAGCAGTGACTTTTAACTGGTCTTGTTTCTTCTTGTGGTTACTGTCGTATCTATTTGAAAAATATATTTTTGATTACTATATTAGTTGCCTAGGGCTGCTATGACAAATTACTTAAACCAGGTGGTTTAAGGTAACAGAAATTCACTCTTTCACTGTTTTGAAGGCTGTAAGTCCAAACTCAAGTTTTGGCAAGGTCATGCTCCCTCACTGAAGGCTCTAGGGAAAAATATCCTTGTTTGCCTCTCCCTACCTTACAATTTCATCACTCCCAATTTCTGCCTCCTTCTTCACAGACTCACTTTCTTCTGTGTGTGTTTTCTGTGTGTCTGTGTTTTCACAAGGTTTTCCTAAAGGGAAATCAATCACTGGATTTAGGGCCCACCTAGTCCAACATGACTTCCTTTTAACTTTACTTAGTTACATTGGCAACAACTCTGCAGATAAAGACTCAAATGAGGTCACTTCGAGGTTCTGGGTACACATGCATTTTAGAGGACACTATTGAACCCAGTTCACTTACTCTGCTATTTCTTGATTTTAAAAATGTAGACATTTTCTATTGATTGTTATAATAGCTAGGGATTGTTTTATTTAAATATCTCCCACTGCTCCTCTCCTTTCCACTCCAAATAGTGAACATTATTCTCATTCCTTCTGTTCACCTCAGTAACATCAAACAATATATTTGAACCTTCATTTCTTGTTTATCAACAACAGTCTATACCTCTTGGTTTCATTTTTTCTCAACTATTTCTACCTCTCAACCTATGCCAGCTTTCCATGTATTTTCACATTGTCAAGATTTTTAACATTTATCCTCTAAAGTTGAATATGCAGTATTAACATCATCATACAATGTTTACATAGCTGAGTCATTCAGTGGACAATGCACTTAATATTAAATTCAGTTGGACGGGTTTTTTTCTTTTTTGTTACAGTCCGCTAATCACATTCTGTCCATCATTAAATTTTTGCACAAACCTGCACATCCTGCACATGTGCCCCAGAACTTAAAATAAAAAAATAAAATGAAGTATTTTTCAAGTACTTAGTCGTATTTCTTTTCTAGTTATCACACTTTTTTCTAGACAAATTCCCAAATAACCCTCCATCTCTCTGCTCCAATTTTGACTATTTTCCAAGTCTATACAATTACCATCCTGGGACTTCCCTTAACTAATATTTGAAGAAATATACTCCTTCTTGAATCTCATGCTTTTCTCTTTTTTAAAATCAACTATATTGAAATAAAATTTACATACAACAAGGTAACCATTTTAGCACATTTCAACAAGTTTTCGCAAATCTATAAAGCTGGCAAATGTCAACCACCCAATATCACACAGAAAAATTCCCTTATGTGCACTCATATTCAATCCCTTGCACCTCCTGCTAGATAGAATTACTTTCTTTTCCTAGAGATTAGAGCTTCCTTTTCTGTAATTTCATATAAATGCAATTATACCATGCATATTCATGTGTGTCTGACCTTTTTCACTTAGATCTTTGAAATCTGTGTTGTTATGCAGTTTGTCCAGTTATATGGCTATATTACAATTTGTTTATCAATTTCACCTCTTAATGTTTCCACTTTAGGACTGTTATAAATAATGCTCAATGAACATTCATGTACAATTCTTTGTAAGGACATAGGTTTGCATTTATTTTGGTTAAAAACCTAGAATTGGACTTGTGGGACAGGATTTTTTAGTAGAAAGCTACCAAACTGTTTTCCAAAGTAGTTGTACCATTTAACAACCCAACTAGTAAATATGAGAGTTCTAATTGCTCTACCACCTTGCCAGAACTTGATATTGTCACTATATTAATTTCAGCTATTCTATTGGATATGTAATGGCAAGTCATAGCAACTTTATTTTATATTTCCCTAATAACCAATGATATTTATACTCTTTTCATATGCTCATTAGTCATTTGTAGATATCCTTTTGTGAAGTACCTGTTTAAATTTTTGTTTGCTCATTTTTAATTGAGCTGATTGTCATTATTGAGTTGTAAGAATTGTTCAGATCTTTTAAATATTTGAAGGTACATCATTCCCTCATATTGCTGTCCTTTAACAGATACACATTTTTTATATTGCTGGAATATATTCTAATAATAATTCCTAAGAAAGGGTAAATACTACAGTCCTTGAATGTCTAAAAATATATTTTCACTTCATCATACATAAAATTTTGACTAGGTATAAAATTCTAAGTCCAGAAGTACCTTTTTTCTCAGAACTCTGAATGTTGTCTTCCAACATTAGGGTTAGTACTAAGAAATATAATGCCTTTCGGATTACTTTTGAGATTTTAGCTGACTAGCTGTTGTTGATTTTCTTTTCCCTCTTTAGAAATTTATAGGTTTGTCATTTTTCCTTGATGTTATGAAATTTTATCTTTTATTTTTTTTGGTCTTCTTGGATATTTTAATATTGCTGGACTAAGCACTTAATGAGTCCTGTCATCTTAATGCTTTTCACAAATGGTTAAGAGCATACACTCTGGCATCACACTAATACTGTACTGCCTTCAGGCCACAGGTAATTGTTTAAAACTTCTCTGATGAGAGAATTAAATTAGTTAATATATTTGTTAACTAGTAGAGCAACATATTATTATTATTACAGACTGAGTATTCCTTATCTAAAATGCTGATGACCAGACTGTTTTTGATTTGGGATCTTTTTTGAATTTGAGTATATTTGCATTATACTGGTTGAGCACCCCAAATTCAATATCCGAAATCTGAAATGCTCCAGTGAGCATTTTCTTTGAGTATGTTGTCAGTGATCAGAAAGTTTTGGATTTGGGAGCACTTCAGATTTCAGGTTTTTTGTATATGGGATGCTCAACTTGCATTATTCATCATAATATTAGTATTATCAGTTGCAATGTGAATATTATCACTAATATTATCATCAGGAGTAATGTTAATTTCTCTTTGATAGTATTCTCTTATCTGTTTTCTCTCTTCTAGAATACCAGTCATTAACATGCTGACTTTCCTCAATAATTCCATTGACTTATCTTTCAACATTATATTAATGTCAACATTAATATAATACTCATGTTTTAATATGTAAGGACTCTTGTGTTTCTGACTTTCATTTTATTTTGTTCTTATTTTAATAATACAATTCTCAAATCTCTCTAAGAATACATATTAAATATTTGGGATTGTTGTTTGCTTGCTTGTTTGTTTTTAATCTTCTTTTTTATATGAATTTTCTTTTTCCTCCAAAGTAATTTTTAAATTTTATTTTTATACTTTTTCATTTTGCAAGCACTCATCAAATTAGTGATTCTTGATTTTCTGTTTATAGTTAATGCAACACTAGATTATTGATGGATAGTTCTGAATATGTCAACAGGACTTAATTGGTGCATTTGCTTTATGGATAGCAGGGAGGGAGAGAGCTCTTATGCTAGAGAATCTCAAATGCCAGAATATAGGGCTTTATTTTGAAATACCAGCATTAACTAATTGTACTTATTATTTTTATTTCTTTTCAGAGTAGTTCCCTAATATTTCTGCTTGTAAGTGCTGAGTTTGGGGTAATTATTACATGAAAAGTGTGAAGATTTAAAGTCTCACCGTTTATTTCTACCCTCCATGGTAACTACTTGAGTCCAGAGGATCTCCAGACAGATTAGGTCTCCCCTTCATACACATTCTAGGTGTGACTTCCTCCTCTACACATCATCAAGCATCCTTTTCCTTGCACTTTCTGATTCTAGAAGTAATATGCAAGACATCTTCCTTACATTCATTTCATTTGTATTCCAATGTGGTCACAAAAGGAAGCAACAATAAATATGTGACCTCACTATACTATCTTTTCTGGCACTTTTTGTTTATTGTTTGTGGGATACGGTATTATTTATTTATTTTTAGTTTATTTTAAAATATTCAAACTCAGTAAAAGCAGAATGATGAGCATAAAAATCATACACCTTTCACTTGCATTCAAAGAT
The DNA here is from genome assembly GCF_001604975.1 of Cebus imitator. Classification (NCBI taxonomy): domain Eukaryota; kingdom Metazoa; phylum Chordata; class Mammalia; order Primates; family Cebidae; genus Cebus; species Cebus imitator. The sequence continues at coordinate 144,646 of NW_016108204.1, read as the reverse complement.
GTACAAATTGTCACAACTGCTCCATCTCCTCTATACATAGCACATACTTCTCTTTTGTCAAAGCATTTGAAAGTAATCAATATGTATCCTGACATTTCACTACTAAATACTTCAGAATGAATCCTCCCAAAATGAAGATACTTTTCCTATATAACTACAACACCAGCACCAATTCTAAGACATCATCATCAACCCAAATACATTATCCAACATTCTAAGCCATTATTACATTTTCCTAATTATCACAAAAAGATCTGTAATCACATATTATGCAATGCAAATGGCCATTATGCCTCTTCAAAATCCCCCAGCCTAAAACATTCTCCTGTCTCTCATTGTTCTTTGTGAAATTTAATTTTTAAAGAGGCTTCACTACTCTTCAAAAATGTCTTCTGCTGTGGGTCCTGCTTCTCTTCCAGGAACCAGAACTAGTGGCAATTTACTACTCTTCTCCCTCCTGAAAACTTCCATTGCCTTTTTTCCCTCTTGTTTCTTTTGTTTTTCTTTTAAAGTAAACTCCTCCAACTATTTTCCTTCTAGATTCTCACAACAGTTTCTTTGCTCTAATGATTCCAATGATTCATTGCTTTAATGGTATAAGGAAAACAAGGATTGTTTTCATCAAGCCATTTTATTTTTTATCATCAAGCATTCTTGACACTACATTACTTGCAGATATCCTGAATGAACATTTTGTCATTCCTCCTCCTACATCATTTCCTTTGTGCACACCCATGTAAAGTGTTTTCTTATTAATAAGTTAGAGACAAACTCAGAGTTCATACACACCCAAGTAAAAGTATGCATGCTTACACTCTAAATCATTTGTGGATAAGTCATTTACCATATTATGCTTTAAAGAAAGGTTTTCTTTTAGTATCTAATGTTTATTTGAATTACTATATTTCAAGTTAATGTTTCTGAGAATTTCAGTGATTTAATAATTTAAACTGAACCCAGTGTAGGTTTTTGTTCAGGATCCTCAACTCAAAAAGAGATAAGAAAAATAAATAGAAATGTCATGCAGCATTAGAAAACTGAAACCATTTATTAAATATAGCATACCATGATGCAATAATAGTATTTCGGACATGAAGCATAGGAAAATGAAATGTCCTATCCTGTAAATAAAATATGCATCATAGATGAGATGAGATTCCAGTGAATGGCTGCTTAACTATTTAAAACAAACTTATAAGAAAGGATATTGGCTTCCTCCTTTTCTTTGCTCAAAAATGAAAGCCAGTATTAATATGACTTTCAGAGAATTTTTGGAGATTTAATGTAATAGTACAGGAGGGAAAAAATTGAGGCATGAAAAATGATTATGTTAAATACACTTCTGAGAAACTTGTGGCCAGATATAGCTATAAACTGTGATACTGTCTAGTTCAAACATGCATTTTTAATTAGGAAAATGAAAATTTTACAGCCTAACAGAAGTAATTTTATGACTATTAAGCCATTTCTCTGGGGAAATTTCCAGTAGGATAGTCAGAGAATTCAGTATTTTGTTCCCATTAACTACAGTAAGAGTTTTGCATCATTGTAACTCAGTGAAGATTATCTTTTTACCTTTACTTTGAAACCCAAATATTTAGTGATTATAAGAATTTGGTGATTTAATTCATTGCTTGATTTCTGTATTAATTTGTAATATTTGCTTTTTCCTATAAAAGAAAGTTGATAGTTACACGACGTAGAATATAATGATAGCCTAAAGATGCACTGGCATTTGGATTCACCATTTGTTCTAGTGATCTGAAATTATTTTCTTAAGTAATAAGAAAGTATGTGGTAATGATACCCAGGTATATTTCTTTTATGTATTCATCACAAGTAAACAGCAAGACGAAGATGTCAACAAGAAAAATGAAGTTTAATTAGGGCAATAAGAAAATCTCTCCTTTTTATAAACAGGTATAACCTAGAGTCATCATGTCATCACCTAACTGATTGGCGTTCAAGGCTTTAGTCTACAGAACCATACCTTAACCAGTTCCATGCCTTTCTTCAGTCTTGTTTAGCTACAAGCTTCATTTTGCCTAGTTCTTGAGTTAATTACAATTCAGACAAGCAGGATGTACCAGCCTGAGCCTGGGATGTGTCCACGGCACCTACTCTTAGTCCACCTACTTAGCCTCAGTCTCCTGTGAAGGGCAAGGCATTTTCTGGGGCTGCAGTCCTGGTTGAACTTCCAGTCACTTGCTTGACACCTTTACACATGACCTAGGAAAGCTTACTGGTTCTTATTTTGAGGATTTTTTCATGGTTCTTACAGCAAGTGCTCTGTTCTGAACAAAACACCAGGAATGCTGCTACTTACTTCATTGCAACAGCCACTATTTCTTAGAAATTTTTGTAACCAGTTCTCAATGCCTCTCTCCAACATGTATTTCAATATCTTTCTAGATTAGCTCTTTGAATATTTCTTTAGACTCTTTGCTTTTCGTGGAGATACGATCTATGGCCACATTAGAGTGCAAGCACATTCTATCCCTACTTTTCTCTTCACCCCTGCAAGAGGTCTGGTGACCACACCCCTCAACTCACAATGTTTGGAGCACTGGTTCTTGATTAACTTAAGGGTTGAGATACTTTTGAGAAAGAGTTATGTACTCCCTTCACCCCAGAAAACATGCACCTATGCATAGGCACTCAAGGCTTGTTTCACATATGTTACAAAGAATTAACAGATTCCCTAATATTTCTCAACTTTAAGAACTCCTGCTTTAAATTTTGAATCCTCTGAGGCTCCGCTGTATTCAGGTTTTCAGGTGCATACGAACTTCTAATTCCAATTGGTTTACATGTCTGAATGCAAGAAGTTCCATATCCCCAAAGCCTTATTTAATTTTGCTCAGAAATAAACTTAAAAAGTAAATAAAATTTTAGAAGAGTCAAAACCCTACTTATCATACTTAATATATTAATTTAATTATGCACATATTTAAAATTACATTTTTAGGCTGGGCACAGTGGCTCACGCCATGTAATCACAGCACTTTGGGAAGTCAAGGCAGGCAGATCACTTGGGGTCAGGAGTTCTAGACCAGTCTAGCCAACATGGTGAAACCCTGTGTCTATTAAATATACAAAAATTAGCCAAGCATGGTGGTGGAAGCACTTTTTGCTTGAAATCTAGGAGTCGGAAAAAGCAATATCTTTGTTGCTTCTACATCATTCACGTACATCTTCCATCATTATTGAGATGTTGAATCATCTAACATCATCATTGTTGAATCATCTAACAGTATTCAAAGGCATCTATTTTTCATTTATTTCCAAACTTTCATAACACAGTACTTTTAGTCCCTATATAATGGAAACTAAAACCCAAACTATAAACAAAAATATTAAGCCTCATATTCATCGTGTAAATGTGTACATGTGGCCTCCATTGTAATGACTTTTAGATATATTTAATACCTTTTAAAAATATATTTTAGTTTCTCTGTTAGACAAGCATTAAGATCACTCATTTGCTTGTCTACAATGATATCAACATCTACAATAGTCAGATAATAGTTCTAATAATAAGAAAACACCTATAGATGCATCAAATTCTTGAATGGAGAAATACATTGTTTTCTGGCTAATATAGCTACGCTGAATTGTATTTTGATATGCAAATGAAACTAATTTCAAAAGAGTTCTATAAAATTAGAGAATTTATAATTAAATATTTTGAAATTATCATTTTTTCTGGACTATAATTATTTTGGGGAAAACAAATTACATTAAAGTAGGTAAGATAAAACTTTGTTTCTTTGTAAAATTCAGTCAAAATTTCCCTATCTTTTCCCTATCCATATCCTTCCCTTCATTATCTTCCATGACATATACTTTATCTTCTTTGTTGCTTCTTCTCTACCCCCATCATTGCTTCCTTTCTGTCTGCTCCTAGATATTTCTGTTTTGTTTCTCCTGAGATATTTCAAAATTCTATGAGTCAACAAGCTTTATTAGGATATTTATTTTTGCTTTATTTTTATTGTAAGATTTGCATTTCATTCTAGATAATTTTTTCCTGTGCCTTTTCCAAAAACATAGCTGGGCAAGAATATAATCACAATGGATAAAGACTATCTTCCTTCTTTTAAAATAAATCTTGGCTCATTAATGGTATTGTGCTAAGAGAGGGAATTCAGAGGCAATGACTGCATGGTAACCTGGGAAAGATGGACTGTATCCCTAGGCGTCCCAGCCCTGGAGCAGCGTTTTTGTGTACAAGAATGAACAGGATGCCACAGAGTTGGGTGTTTTCAAGGGTTCATGAGAGGCTGGAACCAAACTATCTCAGAGAAAGCAGTCATGCTGAAAACCAGAGGAACATCATTGAGTGCCCCAATCTATGTTATATCTCTGGACCTTTGCTAAAGCCTAGGGAAAAGAGCAGCCCCAGTAACTTCCCAGCAGCTTTAATGAACAAGAGCTTATAATCAAATTTAATTTGGTTTAAAAAAATAAAGACATATTTTATTTTGAGTATACCTAAGATTGTCAAGTTATTTACTATATTTATTTTCTTTATTTCCTTCTTTTTTCTCTCTAGAATATGAACTTCTGAACTTATGTCTTCATTTGCTATATCTCTTTTAAAAAAATAAAAGCTCTAAAGTCTCATATTCCTTGAATTTTCATATACCATCTTTCTACACTATCTCTCCCTCAAAACTTGCTTAGAACATTCCTCAGAATCATTAGTTAAACCAGTATACATGTTGGATTCCAAATCTAAGTTCTACAGTGATTACATGGCTGAATACATTATTAAATTAATAACATATTTTCTGCTATCTTCAAATTCTAACTATTTTTAGCATCATAAAATAAAAAACAGGTTATATGGAAGCATAAACTTAGAAAATACAACAAGAAAATTTCATTTTTGATTATTTTATGGTACATGGCAGTGGCTGCAAATTGGGTGGGAAGGACATTCAAGAAAACAATGCAGCTCATCAAAGCAATGCAATTAACCTGCCCTCCAGACTCACCTATTATACTTTTGCTGTAACTGATAAAATATATACTCTGATGACAGTTGTAGGGAGGATTTTATAGACATGGACACATTAATTTCCTTAATTGGATTGGTATTATTTTTATCAGTTTTATTTTTACATTTCTACATCAAGGTGAAATACCCTTCGTGATAAATTTATTAAAGGAAGAAGTACATTTTATTTTTTCTGTATGTGTTTTCATTTTCAATGTAATTTGAACTTTTGTTTTATATTAAGGGGGTACATGTGCAGGTCTGTTACATGAGTATATTGTGTGATGCTGAAGTTTGGAATATGAATGATCCTGTCTCCCAGATTATGAGTATAGAATACAATAGTTAGTTTCAACCCTTTCCCTGGTCCCTCCCTCCCCTTCTCTATTAGTGCCCAGTGTCTATCATTTCCATCTTTATGTCCATGAGTACCCCATGTTTATCTCTCACTTATAAGTGAGACTATGAAGTATTTGGTTTTCCATTCCTGCATTAATTCACTTAGGGTAATGGCCTCCAGCTGTATCCAGCTTGCTTGCTGCAAAGGCCATGATTCCATTATTTTTTATGGCTGCAAAATATTGCATGGTGTATATGTGTCACATTTTCTTTATCTGATACACTATATTGATAAGCACCTAGGTTGATTCCATGTATTTGCTATTGTGAGTAGTGTTGCAATGAACATATTAGTTTATATGCGTGTGTGTGGTTTTTTTTTGGTAGAATGATTTCTTTTCTTTCGGGTATATACCCAGTAATGAGATTACTGGGTCGAATGGTAGCTCTGCTTTAAATTCTTTGAGAAATCTCCAAATCCATTTCCACAGTGGTCAAATTAATTTACATTGCCACCAAAAGTGCATAAGTGTTACTTTCTCTCCACAGCCCCACGAGCATCTGTTATTTTTTGACTTTTTAATAATAGTCATTCTGACTAGTGTGAGATGGTATCTCATCATTTTAATTTGTATTTCTCTGATGATTAGTGATGTGGAGCAATTTTTCATATGTTTCATGACTGCTTATATGTCCTTTTGAGAAATGTCTGTTCATGTCTTTTGCCCACTTTTTAACAGGGTCATTTGTTTGCTTGATCAGTTGCTTCAGTCCCTTAAAGATTCTTGATATCAGACTTTTGTCAGATACATAGTTTGTGAGTATTTTCTCCTATCCTGCAGGTTGTCTGTTTACTCTGTTGATATAATAGTTTCTCTTGCTGAGCAGAAGCTCTTAAGTTTAATTAGGTCCTTCTTGTCAATTTTTGTTTTTTGTCGCAGTTGCTTTTGAAGACTTAGTCATAAATTCTTTGCCAAAACCAATGTCCAGAATGGTGTTTCCTAAGTTTTCTTCTAGGATTCTTATAGTTTGAGATCTTACATTTAAATATTTAATCCATTTTGAGTTACTTTTGTATGTGGTGTAATTCTTCAGTTTATGGCTAGCCAGCTGTCACAGCACCACTTATTGAATAAGGAGTCTTTTTCCCATTGCTTATTTTTGTTGACTTTGTCAAAGATCAGGCTGTAGGTGTGCAGCTTTATTTCTGGGTTGTCTATTCTGTTCCATTGGTCTATGGATCTGTTTTTGTGCCAGTAGCAGGTTGTTTGGGTTACTATAGCCTTACAGTATATTTTGAAGTCAGATAATGTGATCCCTCTGGCTCTCTTCTTTATGCTTAGGATTACTTTGGCTACTTGGGCTCTTTTTTTGGTTTTGTATGAGTTTCATTCTATTTCTGTGAAAAAAAAATTGCATTAGTAGTTTGATAGGAATGTAATTGAAAATATAAATTCCTTTGGGCAGTGTGACCATTTTAGCAATATTGATTCTTCCAATCCATAAGCATAGGATGTTTTCCATTTGTTTGTGTTATCTCTGATTTCTTTAGCAGTGTTTTGTATTTCTCCTTGAGGAGAGATCTTTCACCTCCTTGGTTAGTTATTCTTATGCATTTGTGTGTGTGTGTGTGTGTGTGTGTGTGTGTGTGTCTGCATGTGATATGATGTCTATTGTAAATGAGAATACATTCTTATTTGACTCTCAGCTTGAACATTATTCATATATAGAAATGCAACTGATTTTTCTAGATTTATTTTGTATACTGAAACTTGACTGAAGTTGTTTATCAGTTTGAAGAGTTTTTGGCAGAATCTTTAGGGTTATTCACATATAAAATTATATTGTCAATGATGAGAGATATTTTGACTTTTTTCCTTTTGGATGCCTTTTATTTCTTTCTCTTGACTGATTACTCTGTCTAGCATTTCCAGAACTATGTAGAATAGGAATGACAAGAGCAGGCATCCTTGTCACGGTTTAGAAGCCCATTTTAAATGTGTTATTCTAAGACTTTTGGTACAATGCAAAGTCAACTTGCAGGTTCAGCCCTCTTTAAAAATAGCATCTTTTTAAAAATGTCTTTTAATTGAACATTTTGGAGTTAGTTAACATTTAAAAACAAGGGTATCAGATAAAAATCCAGATATTTGGCTCATTATAACAAAAGAAGGATCATTTCTGGTGCCATTGCTAAACCTATCAGAGGTNTTAAAAACACATACAATGAGGCAGGTCTGAGTCTTCAAATCCTAGAAACCATACAGTAGATCATCCAGCAAATAATATCTTCTATTGTCAGAGGTGTATAAACCAGAGCAACTCCATCTTGAATAGAAGCTGGGTAAAATGAGGCTGAGACCTATGGGGCTGCATTATCAGACAGTTAAAGCATTATAAGTCACAGGATGAGATATGAGGTTGGCACAAAATACAGGTCATAAAGACCTTGCTGATAACAGTTTCCAGTAAAGAAGCTTGCTAAAATCCACCAAAACCAAGATGGTGACAAGAGTGACTTCTGGTCATCCTCACTGTTATACTCCCACCAGTGCCATGACAGTTTACAAATGCCATGGCAACATCAGGAAGTTAATCCTATATGGTCTAAAAAGAGGAGGCATGAATAATCCACCCCATGTTTAGTATACCATCAAGAAATAACCATAAAAATGGGTAACCAGCAGTTCCTGGGGTTGCTCTGTTGATGGAGTAGCCATTATTTTATTCCTCTACTTTTTCTAATAAATTTGCTTTCACTATATTCCATGGACTTGCCCTGAATTCTTTCTTGTGTGAGATTCAAGAACCCTCTCCTGGGTTCTGGATCGGAAACCCTGCTCCTGTAACAGACCCAATTTCCTTAGTTTCTTCATTTTCCCCAAATGCCAATAATCTGGTAGAACCACCCCTTTTGTGGCTGCTTCCTTAATGTCATCCTTAGTCTCTCAAAATCATTGCACTTGACCCACTTCCCTCAGAGTAACCTGCATGGCTCCCAAAGACATTTGAGGTTGAGAATTGGGCTTCAATAATTTTTCTGAGCAATCTCAAATGGACTGGAGTTCTGACACTTTATAAGATTCTATCATAATTTATACCAAATGATACAAACCCATGTAGTTAGCTCTTTTTAAAGTAGCACTACAGAGAGTGAATTAAGTACTAAATATATCTAATTTAAAATTACATCTAATACGTCTTGGTACCCATAATTGAGTAGTAGCATACCCTCTTGCTCAAAAATAAATCTCAGTGTTAGACATGGGTGGATACTTACCTAACATTTTGCCTGGTATATTTCACATTCTTTCCCTGGGGGTAATATGCAACCATATGTCCAAGTAATAAATAATATGATAGGAAACAAATATCTATATTATGTCAAACTGACAGTCATTAATGCTAATGGATTTTACAACAAAATACACAGGAAAGAGAGAGTGATCTGGCCCCTGAGGTAAATCCTTAAAGGAATTCATTTTCCTATCACCACTGAGAATATTTTCTATCATGGAATGAAAGGCACTAAAATAAATTGGCAAAATGAAACCTCTCTGCATATGGTATTTACTCAGAAGGGTAAGGTGCCAAAGAGACTGTCAGCCACAGCAAGTCGGACCTTTGCTGGCAAGATGTCATTTAAAGAGCTGCCCTGACAAAGACTCAGCCTTCTGCACCCATTAGACTCAGTGTGAAAGGTCTCCATTCACTTGCCAGCTGGCATAGTAGACCATCATCTAAAGATGTGAACGGTTACAGCCCTGGCCTCACTGCAACTGGAAACCAAAGAGACGATTAATTATGGATGGAATGCAGCCAGGCAAGGCTGCAATTGTAATCAAATGAGACCACACTGAGGAAAAATAACATTTTATCCTGCACTTGGTACCTCACAGATAGATTTATGACCATACTGCCAGTTGGAGATAAAGTAAAAATCAATCATATTATTCATATGAGTAACATAAGCAAGTACTGGCAAAACAAAAAATATGTTTCCTCTGATTGTGTTGCAGATACTTCATTTATATACAGCTTTATTCAGCAGAATCACACATCCACAACTTTTTTTCTTTTAATGAAAGCTGAGAAATACACTATCAGCTGGCACTGTAATGAAGAGATCTGGGAACTTTCTGCATTCAAAGCCTTCATTACAAAAATATATTACAATATTTCCTGCTTTATTGCCTAGCTCATATTTTATTATAACTCTATTGCATATTGAAATGTGGAGCCTAGAAGCTACAGGATATCCACAGTCAACAAATAGAACAGCTTGTTCATTATATCCATGAATAATCAAAAAGACTAAAACGAATGCTAATTCTATGCAGTAAAAAGCTTAAAAACTTATGTTTCTTTTAAAACACAATTAGAATCTCAAACTAATTCTGTAAAAGAAGGAGCATCATTAGGTTAATATTCCCTAAAACAGCTCGTCATTGTTTGGAAGATTCATTTGCCAAACTAAATACAGAAACTACAGTCACAGATTACACGTTAATGGGGATGCATGTCTCACAGACTAGAGTTAGTCACAATCTAGCCAAGTCCTACTTCACTTAAAAAAAGAAAGACAAGCCATCAGTTGATATTGTACTTGTGGTATGCACTTATCCATCAGGAGAAAAACTGCCATGTTCTTTTTTAAAGTCCCTTAAAATGTGACTTTTTATGCAGAAGTTGAAGTAACTTTGACAATTAAAATGACAATGTATAGCTATTTAGCCCAAATATATGTAAAGTATCTGGAGTACTAAGATCTTCAAATCAACAGCCTAGGAGATACTACATAGACACTGGAGTGTGTCTGCCCAAATCTTCAATTCCACTTATTTTCTACCTCTTACTATCCTTTGCCAAACAAGCTGTTTGATAAGTTGGGTGAACTGGAGGGGAGCCAGGGAATTCCAGCAAAAGAAGAGGGGATCTGAGAGGACCTGCGGCAGAATGCCACAGCAGGCTCAACTATTTATTCTACAATACTTGGTTCGAACACTCATCACCCTCCTTCCCCTACCAACATCCGGCAGCAAAAACCAGCTTATCCAGGTGACTGCAGCTTCTAAAAAGTCACATTTAATAACTGTGAATTGTTTAACCAACAAGAGATCTTCACAAGAAGTGCTACATGAGGCATGGTGAGGGGAAGGGGTATGGATAGATGGTTTAGAAAATAACAACCAACAGATAAGCCAAAAGCAAGACAATTAGTTTTGTAGGTGCCTTACCATTTCTCACTCTGGAGAGGACTGCAACTTTGGGTGTAGCTTCTAATGAAAAGTAAGCAATAAATATTGACATAACAGCAAGGGTTTCTTGCAAAGAAGTTTTTGTTGGTTTAGTGTGAAACAATTGATTTGGGCTTTCTTGGTTGCCATGTATCTCAGAATGAGGCAATTAAACACACTTGTTCACTTTAAATGTAGTGTTTTGCTTGATTCATTTGAATTCAGGATGGATTAACAAGGACACCGTAAAGAATTCTAGAAAGCAGATGCCTCAGAGATAGATGAGGAGGAGGCATCAGCCACAGGATATCTACTAAATATAAATATTAGGGCACCTATTAGCAATTATCTTGCAGAACTCCTCTGCCTGTGTGAACCCCTCACCACTTGAAGGTGAATATTCACATAAAGGTAAATAAAGCATCAAATTGTTTTCTTGCAAACTCAATTCCTTCTTTCTTCTGTAACAGAATGACAGAACATTTGGATCCAGTTACTCCACAATTTTTCCTAATGTAAAAAGCAAGACTGAGAAACAATTTTCAAACTCCTGAGGAATATGTATGAGTGAGTGTGTGCATAAAAATATGCTAAGAGAAAAAATTAAAAGCATTGTGGTAGAATGGAGTCTCTCAATTTCTGTCACAATTCAGCAGTCTGTCTTGCTTTTTGCAGAAAATGTCTTCATCTTTCCTCAGATTGGGTTTTGTCCTCAACTACTATATGTTTCCTATCTGAGTCTATAATTTTTTTTTTTTTATAATCCTAGAAACTGTCACTTCCCTAGAGGCTTCTCCTCCTACCCCAGGTAGAATTAAATAGCTCACTTATCTGCTTGTGACCCTATACTGGAATTATATTATAATTACATTCATGTCATTGAATATTTACCTATTTTGGTGCATAGTGGGTTCCCCTCCCCCCAGCCTTTCACCCATCCCAATACCTCCTACCCACAACAATTCTCAATTCCACTGAGACTTATTTGAGACCAGCGAGCACATCTTATCTGCCTTGGGATCTGAAGTACTGTGTGCAGAGCGTGACACCTAATAAGTTCCCAATATAGTTTGTCAAATTTGATCAAATTTTAAGAGTTTAAAATACATCACAAGAAAAATTTCTATGTATATAAAACCTCTTTTAGCTTACATTGTTCCATCTTAGAAAATACATCTCAGAACATATTCTTCTTTTGATTTTTTTTTTAAAAGACGGAGTCTCACTCTGTCGTCCAGGCTGGAGTGCAATGGATCAATTACCGTCACTGTCGCCTCTAATTCATGGGCTCAAGTCATTCTCCTGCCTCAGCCTCTTGAGTAGCTGGAACTCCAGGCGCATGCCATCGGAACAGTTTTAATTTATCTACCCTATTGTTGCTCCAGTATAGTTTTATAAAAACTGTCATCATATGCGAAAAGTATTTTGGGGGGTCTCTGAATGATTAAAATTCATTCATATGTAACTCTAATATCTGGAAAGCATCTGGGGAAGTATGATTTTCAAATCAATAGCCTAAAAAATGTTACATAACAACTCTAGTCTGTTTTCTGTTCAAACTCTCTGTGCTACCCAACTTCTACTCCTTTCTGTCAATTCCTGAACTATCTGTGTATGCAAGTGGGTTGATCAGAGGGGTCAGGAGAGTCCAGGTGAAAGACAAAGAAACTATAGTGTACTAACTGCTATACTGTACTAAGAGCATTGTCTTTAGTGCTCTCTACATAGTGTTTTAGTTAATCCCAAGTGTAAGTATTAATATCCTTGTTTTACCTGTAAAGAAACTTGAGTCTCAGGGATTTTTTTCAGCCATGGAAGCTATTAAGCAGAAGGTTCACAATTAAAACATTTCATTTTTTTTTTCTGGTTTTAAGAACTGAGTGACTCTATGATTTTACACACAACCAAACTGTCTTTAGTTAGCATGTTTTTATTGCATTGCTTTTCTTTTCATTCGTTAGCTAAAAGTATTTTTGGTTTTGTTAAGCACTTACTGAGTCCCCATGCAATGCGCACGCAATATCTGATACATGTAACATGTCTTTTAAAACCTGCATAATGACCTAATCACCAGAAACACATTATAGAAAAGTGGAACTACCATTGTGTGCTTTGCTTTTCTACTAAAGGCATTTCAGAATGAAAATCCAAGGATCAGAAAAGAATATCTCTTATAAATATACATTTAGGTCCCCAGCTGTAATTTGATTCCTAATTTAGTAATGTACATAAAAAGTGATTCAGATCAGTATACTCTATTAAACTCATTCATTTTGAAAATTAGAATAGTAATATTTGCAGCTTGATATACTAAAACAACACATTTATTTTCTCACTAGTACATAATCATAGAAAACATTTATAGTAAGATTTTTATATATTCTGTTTGTTACATATGACAAAGTATAATAGACTAACTAGACTAAAGGGTACGTCATGCATGTGCCCTTATTATAGCTGCATAGATTATTAAAAAGAGCAAGTCTCTTTGTTTTTAGCAGGACCTACAGTAGCCTTAAATTTTAAGCTGGAAAAGCAAATTCTTTGCCTGTGCCTTGGCCTCTTAGTCTTACTCTTACCTTTTATTCTTTCCATGTAATGTTTCTCTTGCCTGGAATACTCTTTTCTACCTTCTTACCGTCAACATCTGGCTTTTTCACTCAACTTAAAACAAACTTCTTCCCAATGATTCTTAACTTGGGATCTACAGATAGAATTTTAGTTCCATAGAGTCAGTTTCTTTTTATTTCACGTATTCAATTTTTTTTCTCAGAAGGGATTCATGTTATAAAAGAGATTAAGGGAGTACTTCCTTTAAGGTTCTATCATACTCTGGTCTCATTCCTAGATCAAAACACTCTGCTATTGTTTTCTGCCTCCAAAGGCAGAGAAGCAGCAATATTCTCACTGTATTTCCTCTACCCATACACTGCTGGTACACAGAAAGGGAACAAAGGATATTTAAGGAAAGAAAGGATGTAAGGCAAGATTGATGAATTAGATCAACTCAAAGCGGTAATCTTAGCTATTTTTTGCTGCCCAGTAGCTCCATTTGACAGTTACAGATGAATGAAGATGGAATAAGTTATGATTAAACATCACTTGATAGAAAAAAAAGAAATCTTTCAAATACTGGATTTAATGAAAAGAGCACTTTCTATTGTGATGAACAGATTAAAGGCCCCAAAGATGTTCTCCCTGACTACCTATTATTCCATCTCTCTACTTCCAAATTGTAGGTTCTCTCCCACTTCAGGCTATTTCTGGCCTTGGAAAGGATATATATAAGAGGCCAATTTGTTGAATCCAATTCTTGGTGACTACTGGTTTCCAAATAATGAATAAGGATGAGAACCCATATCTGCCTGCTTTATAGCTAAGGATGTTCCTGTCTAGAGTGGGAGTTTAGCTGCTGGGAAAATATAAGTCATCAAAAGCAGAGGGTTGTAAAACCATCTTGATGTTAATCAGTGCAGTAATTCTGAAACATCTGATTTCTACCTGGATCTCCTTCAAAAAATTTCCTTGTGATTATATCACCTCCTGGCCCAAAAATTTATTATGAGATGAAAAAGTTACTGAAGGCAGAGAACCTACTTCAGTGCTGGACACAGAGTAGGATTCCCATTAAATGTTGTTCTCTTCCTTTAACTTTCTACCTAAACTATGATTGGCCTTAATTTCCAGGTAGTGTACCTGCAAAACAATAGGACGACTTGCCTGACACTTCCACATATTACCAGATTAGACGTTAGTTATTTCCTAAACCTCTTCATGATTATTTTCAAACAGCTTTTGTTCACTCTTTTCTAGTCCTGAATTTCATCGACTCTAATTCACCATCAGTCCTCAGACATAACCTTATTGTGAGTACAAAGAAAACTACCACTTAAAGTATGACAAATCAATTATACTTACATCTCAGTTAAAACAAGTAAAAAGGTGAGGGATGTGCTTCTTAGGCTCATTTAAATATTGTGTCTATGGTACTAATCAGCAGAATTAATCTCTCCTTGGACTTGAGAAGGGTAACTTCCTTGGCATTTCAAGCAACTCTGCCTCCCAGCTGCTGGGTAAAGCAATTTGTAGCCCAAAGATAGTCTTGGAAGAGGGCTGCTGATGACAGCTGTTAGTGGCAAAACTGTGAGCAAAGGAACTGGGCAATGGTTGTTTATACCAAGTAAAGGAGATCCAGAGCCTCTGGGAGGAGCACCAGAAGTATCCACTACTGGACCTAAAACAGGGAGGCTAGTTTTAATGTATGAGCTTTGGAATCAGATTTATCCTATCAGCACCACATTTCACACATCTAGGATAACCTTGAGTATATTTTGATCTAGAATAAAGATCATTTCATGAATTCCCAGAGAATTTTTCAATAACTTGTTTCAGTAGTTTGTATTAAACATATCGACTATGTAACTTATAGCAATGTTTGCAAATTAATGTTACCTTTTGTATTCATAATGTACCTCTTTAGTGAATGTGATAAAAGTATTCAGAACACATCTAGAAACATCGATTTTTTTGTCTTGCTATAGTTCCAGATGCAATAAGCTGCCTTGCTTTCTACACACTAGCTGGACAATTTATATCACAGAGCTCAAATCTGAGTACCCATTAAAATTCTGAGAATCTGCTATGAATATTGATAAACTCGAAGGATGTAGAAGTTATTTCTGTTCATTACTAAAGAAAGTGTGGGATTTGGCATTAGAATCTCTATGATTAAAGATTGCCTTTTCTAGAATGGTATTGCTGGATAGGCCTATAACCTCTAGCCTCAGAGCAGGGTGTAGCAAGACTAAAAACAGAAAAATATTTGGAGTTAGTTCCAAAGACACATAGTTATATTGGATTTGAGAAGCAAAGAAAGAATCAAGAAGCAAATCCAAGATCAGTCATAATGTCAGGCTAGAAGATGCCAACTAATGAATGAATATGTAAGTACCTGAGTTAATGAAAACTATATAAAAGCCAGCAGTAAGTGAAAAAACAGGAAATGGGGGTACAGGGAGAACATGTACCTAAATTCTAGCAAAGTCCACCTTGTTGGCCTACAGTTCCTTTAAAAATGTTAAGGACACACTTACTGAGTTATGCGGAGGCAGGAAAAGAATTGGAAGGTGCTGCCTATGCTAGGAGATGGCAATCTTTGTACTTGATTTGAGCACCACATTTCACACATTGTTTCATGTGAAGTTTGTATTTCTCTTATATATAAAACATGGTGATTCAGGATCCTAGCAGTGCAATTTTACAGAGACACACTCAACCTGGTATGCAAGAGCCACAGCCAGTTTCCCTGAGGAATCTCCAGTGAAAGAGTTAAGCCCTATTTAAACTTTGACTTCTTGTGGTTTTTCTTTAGTTTAATACCATTATTAAACATAACCTATTGAACAGCCCACGGAAGAATTTTCAAAAAATGTTAAGGAGAATGTAGGTTATTGTCATCTCAGTTCCTCAATGATTCAATTATTTGACATTTACTTAAGCCCTTTGAATGACAACAGTCATGCCAGCTGCTGGTTGCAGGGGAATTTTCCAGTAGCATTTAAATAGACTGTTTATATTCATTAGCTATTTGTTAGCATTCACTCGGAACAGATGTGGAGGCTGTCATTCATTGAATTCTAGAATAGTCCTATTCCTGTTTTGTGGTTTTAACGTCTGCTAAGCTATTAATTTTTTGGTTTTAACATTTAAATTTTTAATTGATATTATCAACATGCTTTAACACAACAGTCTAAGTTTAATGTTATTACATTTTCGATACTAAATTTATAACTATTAAATATTTACAACCCATTTTTACTATGTGTTCTAGTTTAAGAAGACAAATCAAATGAATGGCAGGCAGATTGCTTAACCAGGATTAATACCAAATTTGAATGCCTTTGTTGATGTGGAACAGAAGTTGTTTATAATCTTTCCTTTGCATATAAAACAGTATTCTCTCAGACATGATACTTGAACACTAGGATGGGATAGTTACTTAATAATTTCCCTGTATTAACATATGCCATTTGCAATTTAAAAAAATGTAACACAATCTATATTGAGTGATTTTTTTATCACTTAAATGATATATCTTCTATCACTGCACAGAAAAATGCAGCAGTGACTAATAATAGAGATTTCTACTAAAAGCATAAAAGTTAACATAGAGTCTTCTATATAGAGTTGTGTGGATTGCAGACTTCAAAAATGTACTTAGTCTCCCATCTTTGGAGGATCCACTGATGTTAAGGTTGAATCTGACTGAAACAAATAAAAAATTAATTGGAAAATGAAGAAAAATATATTTCCAATACCATAGAGAAGAGTATTAATCACACAATTCCCTACAGGAATTCCTGGTCCATAAACCTCAATATTGCTTTAGAGAACTCTTCCCCAACCCTTCACTCCATTTAAATTGTATTCACATTCTTTTTCTTTTCTTGAAACTGAGTCTCACTCTCTAGCTGAGGCTAGAGTGCAGTAGCGCAATCTTGGCTCACTGTAATCTCCGCCTCCTGGGTTCAAGTGATTATTCTGCCTCAGTCTCCCAAGTAGCTGGGACTACAGGCAGGCATCACCACACCATGCTAATTTTTGTATTTTTATTAGAAACGGGGTTTCACCATATTGGCCAGGCTGTCTCGAACTCCTGACCTCGTGATCCATCTGCCTCAGCCTTCCAAAGTGTTGGGATTACAGGCATGAGCCACTGCACCAGTCCATTTACATTCCTAAATATAGAGATATATTTACAAACCTGTCAATTAAAAATATTGTTCTGACTATATAATCTATTCAATAAATGAATGAGGTATTTTGTTAAGCTAGTTGTTGAGGGTATATAATCAATAGATGCCTCCTTGTGTCATAATATCTATTATTTATTGTGTGCTTATTATATTTAGGAATTTGCTAGGTGTGTACTGTCCTTCCAAATTCTTTCTCAATTCAGGGTCTTTGCTGTTTTCTCAGCCTGAGATGCGCTTCCTCAACTATGGTTAGCTGTCTCTGACTGAATAACTTCCTTGCAACTTTTAGCCTTTCTTAACAACCTATCAAAAAGTAGAACTCTCAACCCTGTCTGTAACTGTCATATTAATATTTCTGTTTCTTTCAAAGCACTCTTCCAAATCTATAATTAGTTTACTCATTTATTTGTTAACTTGTTTATGTCTATCTTCCACGCATCCAATAGATATTTTATGAGAGCAGAAACTTTGTCTTAGACACCTCTGAACTCTGAACCCCTGACCCTGGTACATAACAAATGCTCACAAAATATAGATTGAGCACATGTGTAAATGTTTTATAAATATTATCTCATTTAATCTTCCAAACAATCCCATGTGCTCATCTCAAAGGAATGAAGCTCAAAGGGGTTAAGAATCTTGCATGAAGTCAGGTGAGCAGTCAGGTTAAAGTCATATCCTAAATTTTTATGGGTGTTTTTTGGGGGTTTTTTGTTTTGTTTTTGCTTCTTATAATAATTTCACTTAACAATATTATCACTTTCCCAGTACTTGCGCTAGAAATTTGAAGTCCACGACAGTCCTTCATTTTTTAATACCCTGACTGAAACAATTGGTTACCAAGCAGCACAGCTATCTTCCAGATCTCATTATCCCCTCCATCCTGTCTATGCCACCCTAGTTTTGACCCTCACCATCGTGAGTCATTATTGCCTCTTTGGCCCCTAACCGATCTCCCTTCTATTAGGGACTTCCTCTGCCCCTAACACTTCCATTAGACAACGGTACAGATTTAGCACTTCTTCTATTGAGATTACTTAGTGAATTCCCTACCTTTAGGATAAAATTCCCACTTGTTAACTTTGCATAAAGGCATTTCAGGACCTGGATTCTGCCTTCTTCAAGCTCATGCCCATTACTCCTATGTTAGGCCCTATGTTCAGTGCCTGAAACACTGGCATTCTTCCATGTTCCTGTGTTTGTACATATGTTTCCTCTCTCTGAATGTGTTTCCCCGCTTGATTGCCTTATTCACATCTAATCATCCTTCAGGACTGAGAACAAACATATCTCTGTGGCAGCCTTACCTGATCTAACCCCCGTATGACAGGCACCACTGAGCTGAGTCACACGCTTCTGCTCAGCACACCCATAAAACCCAGGACAGTCCTCAACATTGTGAGATGTTACAGAGTACAGTAACTGTCACATTTTGTTGTCTGTGTTTTTCTTTAGTTTTATATCATCTTTTTAATGTTAGCAGCCTTTTATGGACTCCTAGAGGGCATGTCCCTGGCACAGTACCTGGTATATTATTCAGAAGCTATTGTCAAAAGAATGCATCAAAGAGTAGATATATTTCTGCACATTATTATAATTAAGCTCAATAAATAAAAGAAAGTAAAATGTGAACTGTACAATGAAGTTTTAAATAGTGTCAATAGTTCTGCCTAGGAAGTAGAGAGTACTCTGTTTCTGAATGTGGTGCTGGACTCTGAGTGAGATGGTGAATGCTCTTCACTATACCCATCCGGCTCCCAAAGTGCCTTAAAAGTATTGTGCTTAGTGCCATGGAAGATACAAGAATAAATATGACAGTCAGCCTGCTGTATAGGATTTTGCAAACCAACAGGAGAAACATCATTCTCCAAAGTTCTTTATATGAACCCCATGACATACATTTACTCAAGACATATGACTCATACATTTACCGAAAATCATTTGACCTGGTCTTTATTTTCAGCTAGCAAATTGCCTTGAAATGCCAAATTGCCTCTAATCATTGATTCCATTTATTTGTCCTAAAACTCTCTTAAATCCTTAAAAGCCTATTTTTAAAGATTTTATAATTTGAAAAGCACCCCTATATTCATAAATTCAGTAGCTACTTAAATGTATGCTTTAACTTTTAAAAATTGTATTGTAATAAACCTCTGGGTTTGAGCCTTCTGGAGAAATAACTTTTCAGTTATACTCATCAAATCCTATTTCACAGATTTTCGAGATTCATAATGCTATATATAACTTTCAAATGGGGATTCCTAGAGAGCAAGGGCAGTGGCAAGCTGGCTGAACTGCTCAGGGGACACAGAACTGCAAATAAAAAGCAAGGTGGAATTTTTTTTTTCTCATGGGCCTTGAAGAATTATTTTGCTTTGCCTTTGTCCAAGTTTCCATGGAAACGCCTCTCCTGGAAATGTGCAGTTCTTCAGAGCCCTCGTCCTGAATATAAGCAGAAGACAAACCTGGAGCTGTAATCTATTTTAGTGCTGCAAATCAGGGAATAACTGTTGTATTCATAAAGAAGTTTGTCAACATGAAAATGAGTGTAATGAGCAAACACCGAGTTGGATGATATCTTTAATCTTCCTTCTGCCTTTAGGCAAATATAATGTAGGGATATATAGTTTATTACTGTATATGTGAAATAATGAACAGTATAATAGTAGTGAAATGCAAAGGTACCAATAATCAGTCTAAATTTTTATCCTATCAATTTAAGTGGAAATAAAAGTTTGCAAAATAGTATAAGCAGACCCAGAAATTCACCTATAAGAAACAACACAGGGAAAACTCCATTTTAAATACAGATATAAGTAACAGGGATTATGCTTTTCGTTCAGAAGGAGTTTAGTGTTGATTAAGAAGGCTCATGCCACATATGAGTAGCACGTAGGAAGTATTATGAGAGCACTATGCCCGTAATATTGTGTATTATTAGAGAAGTACAGAAATTCTCAAAACTCACAGAGAAACAGAGTAAGGAAAAGAAAACTTCCAGGTTTCTGGATGAGAGAAGAAAAAGAAGCAATGCTTATAATAGCTTACGATAGCATAGTATATACCATGTACTGCTCTGGTTTCTGCCAGTCAGCATTGTTGAAGGATGTGCTAGAACAGGAGACAGCACGGTAAACAGAAAAAACGTGGTTCCTTCCCTCAGGAAGTATATCTCCCTGCAGAAGGCAGAGGAGACAAACAGTAAAGGGTTAATTTTATAATCATTGAATTTCAAACCGTAAAAGGTGCTACAAAAAGACGTAAATGATTCTATGAGAGAATGTAAGGAGGGGATTTAAACTTACGTTCATTATATCTTTAGTTCTCACATGAGCCCTTGCATTAGATGCTATCATCTTGTTTTTCAGGAGAGGACAGAGGCATAGAAGAAATAAGACATTTCTCTCTAGGTCAATCAGGAACTAAATATTAGACCTAAGTGTTGGGCCAATATCAGTGTGTCAGAGTTTATGGTCTGTTTCTTACGTCACATGATTTGTGAAGTACATATCCCAATTTTATTCTAAACTCTGAATTTAAGAAACAGAGAGAGCTGGAATATATTTGTCAGAAGATACTAGAATTTTTGTGATGTTTGGATGCTTTGAATTATTTTCTTAGTAAGCACTGAGGGATTCTCTCTTAAGGAATCCTTTGGAATTGGCTTTTCTATCCTAATGACTCATTCAAATATTTGTTAATTTGCTTATCTGAAACATAGATACATCCCTGGTAAAGAATCTCAAAGCCAACCAAATGGCTGGGCTGGGATGTCAGCATGTTGATGTCACTAAACTAGCATGTACATCTGGAGACCAAGGGTGCTGAACACTCAGACTGAATTCAAATCTTCTACCTGACTTACATTGCCTCCTCTCATTTACTTTATTATCTTAGTACATGTTTGTCTCTCTAACTCAACTATAAACAACTTTGAAGATACAAGGCATTTATTTTGGTACCATAGTGACAATCATAGTTCTTTGTTACTACAGATGTTTAACTGTTAAATAAACCTAAAAACTCTCCTTCTAATATTTGATAATAGTTTTACTAAATATTATTTTAACTTGATTTGAAGTCCACCAAAAGATTTATATTATCAAATAATGTTGAACATAATTTTCCAGGAGTCTCATTTTTAAAATTTATTTTAATAACAGACTTGGGGTCTTGCCCAGGCTAGTCTTGAACTCCTGGGCTCAAGCAGTCTTGCCACTTTGGTTTCCCAAAGTGCTAAGATCACATGCATGAGCAATCACACACAGCCCAGGAATCTCATTTTTTTAAGAAGTCTGTTAGTGACTGTTAAGATGACATTATTCTGAGGTCTGGTTTAAAATGAGTCAAACTTCCTTCTTCATGAAAAGATGGAGAAAGGGATGAAATATCAATCACTCTGATACTATCCCTTCCCCGCCTAGTTCTTTGGAAATAAAGGCTTTCGTAATTTCTAGCTTAGTTGTTCGGCCAGTTTACTTCTCCTTTACCAGAACTATAAGCTTTGTAACCTTAGAGGGGGCCCCTGTTACGTGTCATTGTAAACAATAAAGAACAGCTTATGGACTTTCTCTTTAGAATATACTTTCGAATATACTCCCACAATGGGAGTGGAGGGGTGCCATGACCTTGCCATTTGAGGAAAAATGGGCACTGTAAGAATACAGGCTCTGCCACTTTTCTTCAGATCCTCTTAGTTCAATTCAGTTCAGATAGTTACTAAGCACCTAATATATGCCACGGGTGGTAAGAAATGCTGTCTATACAAAAGTGAATAGAGGCACACACTCTGCCCTTAAGTGGGAGGGAGACACACACAGCAATGGATAATATCTTACAGTTTCAGAGGAACAAGATCTCTCCTTCCATAACTCCCACCCACCCACTCCCCATAAGCACAGACAGGAGCTCTTTTCCCCAAAGCAATTCAAGTAGAAAAAATTACACAGAGCTTTAATAATGTATAGACACTGCAATGACTGACTGCCTCTGACTCATAATCTTCTTCATCCCATACAAATTTTCTGAAAATGTCCCATATTCTTTAAATTTATCCAGCCCAGCATCCAACTGTGGGACCAGAAGTAAACAAGGATTCTTGATTCTTGGCCTTTTATTCCTAGGGATGAACATTAGGAGTACAATGAAGATTCTCCAATTCTATTAACGTTTGTTTTGAAATTCTAGAAATTCCATAAAAAGGTACTTTGACATATTTTTACCCCAATACTGGAAAATGCATCTCCTATTTTGTCCTTCTATTAATTTTTATATGACTCTGTATTCTAACACTTTCTAAGGCATGTTCTTTATAACACTAATTCAGAGGATGCTTCAAGAAAGAAAAGTGGTCGTTGAAAAGAGAGTTCTGTGATCAAAGACATTTGGAAAAGCCCACATAATACCATATCTTTAAGAGAGTCATAACACGTATTAATATAAAGTCTCTGCAAAGTCTTGCAATATAGAAATGTAGTTAACTTTATTTAATCTAGCAGTTTCCTGATGCACTTGTTCAAAATATTTTATGTTAAAACTTATTAATGCCTTGATATATTTGTTTTCATAGAAACATTTAGAAAACACTGTGGTAAATTAACACCTTTAGAATTATTTAGATAACAATAGAAGACTTCCATTCTCCAAAAATAAGATCAAATAATTCATTCATTCAATAAATATTTATTGAGCATCTACTATGTGCTAAGCACTTAAATTCTACTTGTTAGTTTAAATGTCATCCAAGCCTCAGGGATCAGTTAAGCCTCTAAACCTGTGAAATAAAAAGAACCTCCACAGAACTCTGCAGGTGTACATAAAATCCCTTTTGTTATTACCACTGTTATGATAATATTCCCTCTTTCTAGAAACAAACACTTGTATTTCTTTCACTGAACCTCAGCCTCATGCTCTTCACCAAGTTTTTGGGTTTCCGTGTTGTCCCAAACACATCTCAGTATGTCCTTTGGCCTCCCGTCCAGTTCTCCTGTACTGAATCATATTAATCTTCACCAAGGCCTCCAGGTATATAGAACCAGGTGATCAAGGAGCACTGCTCACAGCTGGGTCCCTGATCCCCACTGCCAGCCCCTGTCACCAGGCCCCCATACTAAGAGACATTCATTTTTCTTCAGACCTTCAGTGATTCATCATGTGACTCTCTATGTGTGGCTCCTGGGTTCCAGCCATTTCAAATTTCCTCTGTCCTACATCAACCAAGTCCTAGTTGTGGAAAGTCTTTCTTCCCTTAGCTTCTAGAACTGTGCAGTCCTATTTTGTATTTCCTTCTTCCTCTCTTAATGCTCTCTTCCACTTCCTTTATGGGCTTTATTTTCAGCTGCAGTTGCTTAAATACAGTCTATCCTCAGGCCCAGGCCCAAACCCAGGCCCTGGACTTTTCTTTCTCTGTAATTTATTACTGGCAGTTCAGTTACCCTCAACACTTCAACTACAACAGAAAATGCAATCAAATGTTAAAATGTGACATCTTTCATCTTTGCTGAAACTTACAAATATGCGAAGCCCACACATGAATATTCTGAATGTGTTTTCATAAAAAGCATGTTAGATACTTCAACAACTTCTGTATAATAAAAAGTACTCAGAGACTAGAAGATGATCATCATAAATACCATTTTCAGTTGGTATCAAAATAAAAGTAGTCTTTATTTTCCATAATTATTTTGTAATACATACATCCCAAAATACCTAATACGTTTCCTCCAAAAGATGTAAGAAGATTTGATTTCTAAGCCATCTAGCATCATTGAACACTCATATCAAAAGACAGTAAAACAAATATTCCAAGTATCATTGTTTAACAAATGTTTTAGGTGAAGCAGGAGTTAAAATTGTGTTCACATGTGACATTGATAATTCATTGACTCACCACTAGAACAACTTATTCTCCTTTTCAGTTGTAGTGGCAGATTCTTATGATAATAATACCTTATATTTGTGGTTTGTTACATCCCTCA
This sequence comes from Cebus imitator, assembly GCF_001604975.1. Taxonomy (NCBI): domain Eukaryota; kingdom Metazoa; phylum Chordata; class Mammalia; order Primates; family Cebidae; genus Cebus; species Cebus imitator. The sequence continues at coordinate 120,336 of NW_016108204.1, read as the reverse complement.
AGTACCTCCAGGTTGTCTATCCCCAATAGACATCAGTGAGAAATGAGGAGTACAAATTAGAATCTCTATTGCATTGTTTGGATGCTGGGTCACTAAGAGGTTCAGTGTCTTGTTCAATATCACATAGAAAAACCCCATCAGAATCTAAACTATAAAACTGCCCTCTCCTGCTCCTTAAGTACAAATCTCTCAAAATCTTCTTACAGTCTCTTGTAATTATGCTTATGATGTTATGATGAATAACTAAAACATCTCATAAAAACAATAATGTACACAGAATGTAAATTTCAAATGCATCCCCATTTTATAGGTAAGGAAAAGTGAGACCCAGAAATTTTATGACTTGACCAAATTCAGAGAGGGCTAAAAACCTTTGCATAACCAAGATCAGATAGACATAAAAGCTGTAGAACAAAAAATTTAAACTCTGACATTTTATTTGTACCAATACGGTAAACAAAGAGAATGTGATTATATTTTACCCTTCCTAATGTCATCATCAGCTTCTGGAAACATTTTCTATTTTTTTTTCATCTCTGATGTCAAAGTCAATTTTGCCCTATAACACTTCTCAGAGCTAATTTCTGGAGAATAAAATGATGTGAGGTGAGCTATTTAATGAGGTCAATCACTTAATTTCTTGTACTATTTTGAGGTAACTGGGCTAATAATGGCTTTTTAAAGTCTGTCCATTATAAGCTTCTTATCCCTTTTTGTAGCTACTGTTGGTAATATAGCAGTAACATCTGAAGTGAACATATGCTCATGTATGGATAAATCCTGACAAATCAAAGGGAGTCTGCTATTCCCTTTAAACATAATACTATACTTCTTAGATATGATCATGCTTAAAAATCACATTATAATAGTGATATTATACTATAATCATTGTAATAGTTATTGATGTGAAATATATCCATAAAAGACTTTATTTCCACTAGTTTCCAGATCTTGGTTGACTTTCATTTCAAGTTTTCTTCAGTATATATGCATACTTTATTTGAATTGATAAAACTTGACTTCTGAATTTCTTCTTTTTTTTTTAAGTGAAAGTAAGTTTACTAAGAAAGTAAAGGAATAAAGAATGGTTACTTCATAGGCAGAGCAGCCCTGAATGTCTTAACAGCTGACTGAAATATAATATAGATACAATAAAATGAGAAGAAATTATCAAATTCCTATAATAGAGATAATTGTTTAAAAACATATAATACTCCCATCTCACAAACAGCAAAAGTACAAAATATAGAAATGTAGTAGTAAATTGATTAAACAGCTTTCAACTTCTATTTTGACATATGAGTAAACACATGTCCAGTTTTAATGTCAATTTATTCTGGAGATCTTTAAAAGACAGAAACTTAAACATATATATGACTTCAAAGTAGTAAAAAAGAGTACAGTCAGAGATGTGAATTCTGATTCTGGCTCCACTAATCTTGCTAAGTTACTTACATCTTAGCCTCAAGCTCTTTATCTATAAAAGTGGCAGTAATCAAGTCCACCTGGAAGGTTGCTGCAAGGATTAAATATGAGAAAAAAATTGTAGATTTTCTAGCATAGAACACGGAAAATAGTAGATGCATGTTGTTTTCTTTCTCATTATGTCTGTGTGTTTATACTTCTCCCATACTACCATATTTATTCTGCTTATACAGCTTAAATTTTAACTGTCTATAATTAAGTTCCTATTTTGTTTGAGTATAAATCTTGTACAAATAAGGATCCGGAACTCACTTCTCTAGTTTCAAGCATAAAGAATGCATTTTTAGTTTGTTGGTGGTGGTGGTATTGTTTTGGGCACAGTAGAAAGACATTATTTATTTGTCATCTTTCTCAATTCCATATTGCTATATTCATGATGTTTTTCATATCTTTGCCTTAAAATTAACTTTTTTCCTTAACTTCAATTTATGGCTATACTATCCCATTCAGGCATTTAACCCTGAATTTTATTTCAGGCATTTCAAAACTCACATTCTGAAGCATAACACCAAATGTTTCTTTCAATAATTCCTCTCATGTGAAAGTTACAATAAACAACAGATCACAGGAATCCTCTGTCTGAAAAAACTAGTATGTCTTTACCTGACCTCCTCTTAAAACTCTGTAAGTAATTGGAAATCATGGTTCTTACTGACATTACTATTCACATTTTTCTTCTTTGGAAATCATGCCTGGAGCTCATGTTGTGAGAACAAATAATCATAAACGACATCCCACCTGGAATAAGACATTCAAGATTAGAAATTTGTTATGATCCATAGCATCTTTTCGGGGTCCACAGATCTGCAAAACCCTACTGTAGCTCTTTTCTGCTTTCCTGGAAATGAAAGTAATCCAATCACATAATGAAACACTAGCCTATTCCACCACGCATATGAGACTACATTCTATCTCATATCATGTTTTTCAGCTTTGTGAGTTGCAGTCTAATAGTTGTATCTTAGAAATCAGACCAGTGTGTTACAAACAGCATTTTTTTTTTTTTTTTTTTTTTTTTTTCACTCGTGTTACCCAGGCTGGAGTGCAATGGCGCGATCTCGGCTCACCGCAACCTTCTCTGCTGCTCCACGGCCCACGCATCACACG